>NC_053155.1:17926632-17946420 GCF_016835505.1 Polypterus senegalus
TTGCGCTCGTCCCTGCGCGACTAATCTGTGGAATGTTGGTGTCCGTCTTCTGGCGACTGTCGCCTTTGCCTCTTTGCGTGATCACGCTGTAATGTGTCCTCTCTCGCAGCAGCAGGTTTAGTTGCGTTTGTTGCCATTGTTCCGTAAGGTCTCCTCCGTACAAGTGCACATGGGTAGCTGAAGACAGAAAGGCATAGTGGGCATAGTGAAACACACGTGGTGACCAGGGGAACCATCCGACTCAGACGCTGGGTTCCGAAATACTCAAGTGCACATGTTATTTATAATTTTTTTTGTTATGAACTTCCCCAAAAGAGTTGATCCCTGTAAATAGTTAATAGTATATGAACAATATAATCTGTTGTAGTATGCGAAGTTAATTAGCATCACACCTCATAACCTGCAAACACCACGTGTTTGGCTGTAACGCCAGAAGCGTGTTGGGCGCTTAAGGTAGGTTGTGGTTTCTGTTTCTTTTGTGATTTTTTTATTTCATTTTATTGATTATTTAATAGGCAGAGGGGAGAAGACGTTAATGTGATGCTCTATTTCTTTACTTTTGTTTTGAAAAGATTTTCGGAAACAGGAAAAATAAAAGCAAAGGGGAAAGAACGGAGGGGGGTAAGCAGGAATTCTGAGAGGGGACGGACTGGGGCTTTTCTACGGGGCGGCTATACAGCCAAAAGGAACGCGGACCCGGACACGGACACCGCACTGGGCTTTTATTATATAGATTAACTTAGACTCTCTTTCCTCTAGTATTGATTCTCTTATGGACATTCATCATTTATCCACTCCTGAAGAACTGGTCTCACACTATAACACTGGACTTAATGGTATTCTTAACTCTGTCACTCCATTAAAAACTAGATCCTTTTCTGCTCCCTGGTTCAAGCCTGAATCGGCTTCTGAAAACCAAAGGCTGGCAATTTGAACGGTTATGTAAAAAAACTGGACTCTTTGTTCACAAAGAAATGTACAAAAACCATATACTTTATTACAAGGACTGTATTGCCCAAATTAAATCTAACTGTTATACTCACATTATTTCTTCTAATGAAGGCAACACCAAGTCATTGTTTTCACTTAATAATATTACAACACCCTGGATTCTTTACCTTCTCATCTTTACTCAACTGTATTTTTGAATTCCCTTATGTCCTTTTTTAATGAAAAAAATCCAGAAGATTCATCAGTCTCTTGGTACGGATTCCTCCAGTACTTCATTTGAATTTCATCCACCAACTCACTCATTTTCCTCTTTTCAGCCTCCTACTTTCTCAGAAATCTCAGATCTTGTCTGTAAGTCTAAGCCATCCACCTGTCAACTGGACCCCCTCCATACAGTTCTGGTCAAAGCCTGCCTCCCCTCTCCGGTCCCCCTTATCTCTGCTATAATCCACTCTTCTCTCACTACTAGTACTGTTCCATTATCTTTTAAAAACTGCTACAATAACCCCAATACTGAAAAAACCTGGTGCCGATCCGACTAATTTCAGTAATTTTCGTCTTATTTCTAATCTACCCTTAATTTTCAAAATTCTTGAAAAAATAGTGGCTATTCAACTTCATTCTCATTTATCTCAAAATAACCTTATGAACAGTTCCAGTCTGGTTTTTGTCCCCTCCACAGTACAGAAACGGTACTTATAAAAATTACTAATGACCTCCTTATGGCAGCTGATTCTGGTTTAATTACTATTCTCATCCTCCTTGATCTGAGTGTGGCCTTTGACACTATTTGTCACACGACTCTTCTGAATAGATTATCTTCGATTGGCATTACTCACATTCCTCTAGATTGGTTCAGATCCTACCTCTCAGGCCACAATCAGTTTGTTCAGCTTGAAACTTCCACATCCCATCCCACCACTGTTACTTTAGGTGACCTCTGTCCTGGGGCTGCTCCTTTTCATTATTTACCTCCTTCCCCTTGGTAACATCTTTCATAAATATAACATTAGCTTCCACTGTTATGCTGATGACACCCAGCTCTACCTCACTAGCAAACCTATTGCTTCCTTTCCACCCTCCTCACTTATTGATTGAATAGCAGAAATCAAATCCTGGTTTTCTTCAAATTTTCTTAAATTAAATAGTGACAAAACTGAAGTTCTCCTCATTGGTACAAAATCAACATTATCCAAAACTGATCATTTTGCATTTGTTATTGATGATTCCTCTGTCTCCCCTTCCCCACAGGTTAAGAGTCTGGGTGTCATCCTTCATTGGCTTCCAGTTCAGTTCTGAATTCAATTCAAAATTCTCGTACTAACCTTTAAGGCAATCCACAACCTTGCCCCTCCACATCTGTCTGACCTCCTCCATGTTGCCATTCCCTCCCATACCCTTAGATCCTCTTCCTCCATCCACTTGACTGTCCCCTTCATCCGTCTTACCACTATGGGGAGCAGAGCATTCAGTTGCTCTGCTCCCCGGGTTTGGAACTCAATACCACCTGAGCTTAGAAATATGAAATCATTTTCACTTTTTTAAATTTAAACTTAAAACTCATCTGTTTAAGACTGCTTTATCTCTTTGATTACTGTAAGAGCCATTTTCCTAGTTCTATAAAATGTATGAATATTTATTAGATGATAATGCATAAAATATGGAGGTTCCTAAAACTCCGTGAATAGAATTAAGTTGGTATTTTCCTGTCATTTCTTAACAGTTTTTGAGTAAACAATGTTCTTTAGTAAGTGTTTTGCCTTACCTTGTGTAAGGTACAGAGGCATACGGTTTTTTAACCGTGTCCTTGAAAGAATTCTTTTTATGCTCGCGTTCGTGCTTATGCACGGTACTGAGCCTGGCGCATATCTAAGTGCCAACGGCCTAAGGGTCTTTTGAGTGTAAAGTAACTCGTAAATTAAAAGATCTAAGTTTTGAACCGTATGTTTAAAGCATACAGAAGAAGAAATAAATAACCTTTAAGTACAGAAGTAACCAAAGCTTCATAAGAAAAACTAAGTTTATAGAAGATACATTTTTCCCTTTTTTTTGCCTTTATTCTTTGTGTGTAACTATTTTTCTTTTTATTCTTGTATGGATTACTTGCCTTTAACTTTCACTAAATATTTTTAAAACAAACTTTTGGACTGAGAGATTTCTTTGACACGCGTCTTACCCGTGCCTGACTTCACCTTACGCAAAGCGGCTACAATTACAATTGCTCTGTCTGATTTTAACTTTTGTATTTTACTTTTGTTTATAATCTGTGTTTTATCTATTGTTCAGCGTCCTTAGGCGTTTAGAAGGGTGCCTACAAATAAATAAAATTTATTATTATTATTATTACTTTTAGTCCCACAGCTATGGCTTTACTTCAAAAAGGCGTCTTCAAATGTTGGTAGAATTGACATTATTGAAGGTTGATGCCCAGAGGTGAATCAATGTCTCTGTTCTACATCACTGAAAGAATGCCACACTTATAATCACCATTTGCTATAAATTTTAATAATTGGTTTGTGGTGCTTCTGTCTGTTTCATCTCGCTTCATCTTATAATCTGCCTTTTTGTTTTCTCAGTAATTTTTTTTTTAGCATCTATACACATGACACCCCACAGAAAGTGCACTGTGAGGAGTGTTGATTGGCACTGTGAACTTAGTATTGCTGTGCCACCTTGGCTCTTTCAGAAATCAATGGATTTTATTAACAATACAATGCAGTGCAATCAGTGCAGTTCATATGTATTGTTATGTGTACGAAGTACAATTAAACTCTTATGTTCACCTTTAACCAGATTTGCACCATGCTGCCATTTGGTGTGAACCTGGCTCTGTAGGCTACATAAAATAACAACTCAGAATGTAAGAGGCAAAAAGTAGGTGGTTCAGAGAAAAAAATCATTGCATGATTTGAGTGCATATCTCTGAATAAACCACTGTGTCTGTATGTGATTCAGTATGTGCACCAGCATTACATATAAAAAATCTGATTTCATTTGAGTATACATGGCATAATAAAGTAATATAATTTGAGTATGCATGCACCATTACCGCATATTAAAATTAGGCAGGTGCACAGGTTACACTGTATTTCTAAAAACACATTTTAAATTAAAAAGGGTTGTCTTATATAACATGCTGTACACTTTTATCTTTCTTTGTCTTTCAGTATGATCTCAGTGATATGCAAATGAATGGATCCAAAGCTGCATCTTTCACACACTTTGAACTTGTGGGTTTTCCGGGTCTGCAGGACTACAAGGTGTTACTCTTCATAGGATTCCTCATACTCCTGTTAATTACGGTTACTGCAAATTTTCTTATTCTCTTCCTAGTGTCACTGGATCACAGGCTTCATACACCTATGTACTTTTTCCTTTGTAATTTATCCCTTTTTAGACTTGCTAACGCAATATCAATTATTCCCAAACTACTTGCAGTTCTTTCTGGGTATGAAAGTACTATTTTGGTTGCTACTTGCTTTGGACAAATGTATTTCATAATCTCTATTGGTTCAGCAGAAAACTGCTTGGTGGCAGCGATGGCATATGACAGATACGTTGCAGTTGTTAAGCCTTTACATTATAATGTCATAATAAATCTGAAAAAATGCATGGTCATAATGACCACCGTGTGGATACTTGGGTTTCTAATTCCAGCAGTTTCTATTATATTAGCTTCAAAACTGCCATACTGTGCTTCAAATAAAATCATGCACTGTTTTTGTGACTATCCAGCTGTACTTTCCCTGGCTTGTGCTGACATTACTGATCATGCCAATGGAGCTTTTGGTCTTGCATTATTTGTGAACTATGTACCCTTACTTTTTGTACTGTGGACATATATCAGAATTATAGTTTCTGTTTTAAAACTTAAAACAACGGAGAGCCGAGCAAAAGCCTTTTCAATGTGCTCTTCGCATGTGACAGTGGTGCTGATGTATTATGTGTCTGCTTCAATTGTGTACGCAGGGATGAAAATTGATGGACTCTCATATGACGGACGTATTTTTATTGAGGTTTGAATTATTTTTTAATGCCAATGGTGAACCCTATGATTTATAGTTTAAGAAATGAAAAGATGAAAGATGCAGCAAAAAGATACATTCAGCTCAAAACTCTTTTTCCACAAAATACCAAGAATTCCATTAACAGTATGGAAAGGGACTTACCTAAAAGTTAAAATGAAATTCTGTTCTTAAATACATCTTTTCCATTAAAGTTTGGTAAAAAATTGTCTGCTTGATTTTGAAACTCCTTTGATCATTCTGCAAAATATAGTAGAAATTAAAATATAAATTACCTTCAAAATGATATGCATGTAAATGATATATTTAAAAATAATTTGACCTAAAGAGGATCGGAGATAATAAAGTCAAGAAAGTATAGAAAGTATATAAGATGTAAACATGAGAATTGTTTTGAAGGGCTATTCAGTTCAACATACTGAAGAGTGTTTTTGCCAAAACCCTTTTGTCAATGTTTAGAAGTGAAATGGGTCTCTAAGATATATGGCTTTATGATATCTTCAACAGTTTTTTAAAATGTCATGATGAGAGCTGAAGGTCTTCAAGGTGACATTTTCAACCAAATGGCAAGGTAACAGGTTGCACGTATTACTCACTGTACATTAAAATTATTGGTATCATCATATTTACTTAAATGAAAGTTGGTGTTTTTCAGGTCAAAGGTATTTATTCTAATGGATGAATATGGATTTGGCAAATGCCAGGAGAACAGTACCTTCTGGAAAGACTGATAGGGGAAGGATAATGGTCTGGCGCTATTTTAGCGTTTGGGTTAGCCTTGGTTCCAGTGGAGGGTATTACTAATACTACAACATAAAATTTAGATAACTGTGAATGTCCACCTTTGTGGCAACAATTTCGGGAAGGCCCTTTTCTATTCCAGCACGACTGTGCCCTTGTACTAAAGCCAGGTCCACAAACACTTGGATGAACTTCAGTGGCCTCAACCTCAACCCTACTAGACACCTTTGGGGTGAATTTGAACGCGATTTTGAGTCATGTCTTTTTGTAGTGCATCAGTACCAGTACCATAATGCTGTTTTGGCTGAATGGGTACACATTTTCACAGACACACTCCACTATCTTGTGAAAAGCATTTCCAGAATATATTGTAAAGGACCGAGAGAGACAGTAGCAAGGGTTGGGGTTTTCCGGCCCGTATATTGTACAGACAAAAAAACAGGTCAAAATCATAAACAAACAGTTCATAATGCGGCGCCGACTCCTGGCGTCGCGGCCATTTTATTGGGGAGGAGCGGAAGTGGAGGAATGTCGGGAAGGACCGCAAGGGAGGATGGGAAGGATGACGTCAGGGCAAGATGGCGGAGGAAGGGCGGAAGTATCGCACGCACTGCGGTCATCCATGCCTATGGTGCAGGGCGGTCTTTTTCCTATGAGGAAGCAGAGGGAGAAAGTTAATACCCCACCATTCCCTGGCAGTGGTTTCCCAGGTGCTGTCGAATCAATCCGCTGCCTCCTACTGCGGCGTGCGTGACCGATCCCCCTTAGCCCAGGACCGTCAGGTGGGCGGACCTAACCGAGAGGTCGTGAATACGAGAGAGGGCATCGGCATTGGCCTGAAGGGTGCCCGCCGATAAGTGACAGTGAACTTATGCGGCTTTAAGTCCAGGAACCACCTGGTGACCCGCTGATTCGACTCTTTGTGCAGGGACATCCACTGAAGTGCAGCGTGATCAGTCACCAGAGCGAACTCGCACCCAGCAGGTAGTACGGAGGTGGGTCACTGCCCACTTAATGGCCAAGGCCTCCCTCTCCACTGCAGCGTGCGGGTCTCCCGGTCCATCAGTTTCCGGCTAAGGTACATCACAGGGTGCTCGACACCATCGGCGCTTTGGCTCAGCACGGCACCCAGGCCTGTGTCCGCGTCGGTCTGGAGAATAAGCGGAGCCCAAAATCGGTCCGTAACACAGGTGCCGGCGTTAGGGCCTTCTTTAGGTCACTGAGCGCGTGTTCTGCTTTGTCGGTCCACACCACGTATAGGGGCGCCCTTTTTGTCAGGTCAGTCAAGGGTGCTGCTCTTTGGAGAAACGGGAACAAACCGGCGTAGTAACCCGCAAGCCCCAAGAAAGCCTGCACCTGTTTCTTGGTACTCGGACGGGCCATTCTAAGATGTCTTTAACTTTGGAGCTCTGTGGCGCACCTGTCCTTGTCCCACGAGGTAGCCTAAATATTTGGCCTCCTTTAATCCAAAAACACTTCCGGGGTTTATGCGGAGGCGGCTTTAGCCAGTGTTAGGAGGACAGCTGCGACCTGCAGTAGATGCTCCTCCCAGGTGCGGAATAGATGACAACGTCATCCAGGTAAGCGGCGCTATAGGACTGGTGGGCGTCAGCACTCTATCTACCAGGCGTTGGAAGGTCGCGGGCCCGTGCAGCCCAAATGGGAGGACCTTGTACTGCCAGTGCCCGCTAGGGGTGCTAAAGGCCGTTTTCTCCTTTGCGGATGCCGTTAAAGGAATTTGCCAATACCCTTTTGTCATGTCAAGGGTAGTCAGATATCGAGCCGTACCCAGCCGCTCAAGGAGGTCGTCAATGCGGGGCATGGGGTAGGCATCGAACTTGGAGATCTGATTCAGGCGTCTAAAGTCATTACAGAACCTCCAGGAGCCGTCTGGCTTGGAGACGAGGACAATAGGGCTGGACCAGGGACTATGGCTCTCTTCAATTATGTCCATGTCCAACATACGTTTCACCTCCAGTTCGACCTCTGCGGCGTTTTGCCTCCGGGAGTCGGTAGGGCCTCTCCCGGACGATTACCCCGGGCTCCGTGACTATATCGTGCTCAATCAGCGCGGTCCGGCCGGGTGACTCGCTCACTACCTCGGGGATGGCTCGGAGTGTTTGGGCTAACTCCTGCCGCTGCTTGGGGGTCAGCTCTTCGCCGAGGTTAAGGGCAGTTGTGCTTGCGAAAAGGGAGAGTGACCTACGGGAGCTGGGAGCTCCTCTCTATCTCTCAGGGCTTTAACAGGTTGACATGATAGATCCTCTCACTTTCGATTGGCGATTGGGCTGTTTTACCAAATAGTCGACGAGTCCTTTCTCTCCTTAACCTCGTAAGGCCCTTGCCAGTGAGCGAGCAGCTTGAGAAAGTGGGAGGTCGGGGCGAGCACCATAACTTCGGTCCCAGGCGGAACTCCCTGAGGGCGGAGTTGCGGTTGTAACACCGGCCTGCGCTGCTTGCGCCGAGTCCGCGCTCTTTTAGGAGGGGCCTGATCTTTGTGAGTGGTCGCGCAGTTGCTCACGTACTCAAAATATTAGAGGAGGGAAGAGCCTCGGCCTCCCAGCCTTCTTTTAGGATGTCGAGGATTCCCCGGGGTTGTCGCCCGTATAGTAATTCAAAAGGGGAGAAGCCCGTAGAGGCCTGGGGTACCTCCCGGTAGGCAAAAGCACGAGCGGGATGAGCTGGTCCCGGTTCCTGCCGTCCGCTGACTACCTTGCGGAGCATCTGCTTAAGCGTCTGATTAAATCGTTCGACCAACCCGTCAGTTTGCGGGTGATAGACTGACGCTTTCAGGTGCTTTATCTGCAGTAATTTGGCCACCTCCTTGAGCGTATCCGAAGTGAAGGCGTACCCTGGTCCGTGAGGACCTCCTTGGAGTATGCCCACGCGTGAAAACAAGTTAACCAGTTCCCGTGCGATGCTTTTAGTATTGGGGGGCGCGGGGACCCGCCTCTGGGTACCGGGTGGCATAGTCCACCATGACTAGGATATACTTATGGCCACGGGTTGAGGGCTCCAGGGTCCCACCAAATCGACCCCTATCCTTTCAAAGGGGATGTCCACGAGGGGAATAGGGACTAGAGGAGCACGGTCCCTCCTAGGAATCTGGCGGGTCTGGCACTCGGACAGGATTGACAGAACCGCGGACCTCCTCATTGATCCCAGGCCAGTAAAAGCGGGCTTAATCCTCTCCAGTGTTTTTGGCCCCGAGGTGGGCCTAGGAGGTGAGCATGTGCCAACTTCGCATATCTCCCGCCCGGAAGGTACGCTGAATTAGCAACAACTTCCGCACCTCGCCCTCATGGGTAGCCACTTTCGGTACAACAGATCATTCTCAAGGACAAAGAAGGGTTCCAGCGGTGTGGATCCGTCCCGCTGTCGAGCTGTTAGGCAGAACAATGCGTTCGGGCAAAGCGCGGGAGTCATCATTCCACTGCTCCCTCTTAAAGGAGGCGGCGTGGACCGAAATTGATGGTCCAGGCGCGCCGAGGGTCTTGGGGCCTGGGCCGGGAAGAGTTCCCTGGCTAGTCCCTTCTCCGGCGGAATCTTCGGGTCAAGGTCCGTAGCCACGGAAGGTCCCCGAGACACCAGCGCCCATAGGGCCTGCCCTTGTGCACGGCGTGGAGGCAGCGGGAGGGTGCCTTTTCCCCTCATGACAAGATCCAGCGAGGCCCGGGAGGCGCGAATGGCTTACCGCTGATTCTTTTAGACCAGTCTTGTCCCAGGATCACTGGGAAGGGGGTCAGGTAACACAGCGACCGTCATTTGGATTGGTTCCCCTTCCAGGTAAGATAGCAGTGGCGGAGCGATATGACCTAGTCCCCCATGTACACAGGTAACCAACAAATGCTGCTTTAACCACTGTTGCGGTAAGATAAAGCGGCGAGCAACAATGGTAATGTTGCTGCGGAATCAAACAAAGCCACCACGGCGTGCCCATTTAGCAACACCACTCCCGTGTTTCGACTCGCCAAGGGATGCGGCGGGTACAATACCTCTCCGTTGATGTCCAGCTGCAGTCCATAGGCTCCGGGCGATGTGATGGGGGCAGTTTGGCAGCAGGTGGCGGTCTCGCCACACTTGAAACAGCGCGCGGACCCGGCCTCTCTTTGGCTCTGGCTGGCGCTTCTGCAGCGTCGAGGGGCTCGGGGTGGCCGCCCGTCCCTGCCGGTTCCAGCGAGCAGGCTTTTCTGACCCCCAAGTCGGAGGACCGCCAACTGGCGCTCCAGGGCGTCGAGGAGGCCCGACATGTTTGATAGGCGTGCCCGGACCTGCTGGGCGAGGGAACTGGGCATTGCATTGACCAGGCCTTCACAGGCCACCCGCTCGACCACTTTCCGCCCGTCGGGGCTCTCTGGCCGTAGCCAGCGGCCCATCTTGCCCCAGAACTTCGAGCGCCTGGGCGCTGAAGCGGCGGCGAGGTCAAAGACCCAGTTCCGCCATTCGCCGCCTGCTGGCCGGGCTAATGCCGTGCGGGCCAATATTTGGGCTTGAGGAGGTCGTAATTAGCGGCCTCCTCCTCAGGGAGGTCATAATAGGCCGCAGCGCTGGTCCTTTAGGTATGGCGCCAAGATGGGCGCCCACTCGGACCGCTGCCACTCGTTCGGGTGGCCGTCCTCTCAAACATGCCCAGGTAGGCATCGGCGTCCTCCGAAGGGCCCGCCGGTACCATAGGATGAGGCGGCTGCCTGGCGGGTCTGGTCTCGCCCGTTGGCTTCCACTAACCTGGCCTGTGGCCTCCAGCTCCCGGTTGGTAGCGGCTTGCGCTTGCTGCAGGGCCTGGAGCTGGGCGTTCATTCCCTGCAGCACGGTGTTCAGGTCCTGTCCCTCCGTCATTCCGGGATCTCTATCCTGCCGACTCGCCACTTGTAAAGGACCGAGAGAGACAGTAGCAAGGGTTGGGGTTTTCCGGCCCTGTATATTGTACAGACAAAGAAACAGGTCAAAATTATAAACAAACAGTTCATAATGCGACGCCGACTCCTGGCGTCGCGGCCATTTTATTGGGGAGGAGCCGGAAGTGGAGGAATGTCGGGAAGGACCGCAAGGGAGGATGGGAAGGATGGCGTCAGGGCAAGATGGCGGAGGAAGGGCGGAAGTATCGCACTGCGTCATCCATGCCTATGGTGCAGGACGGTCTTTTTCCTATGAGGAAGCAGAGGGAGAAAGTTAATACCCCACCATTCCCTGGCGGCGTGGTTTCCCAGGTGCTGTCGAATCAATCCGCCTCCTACTCGTGCGTGACAATATATATATATATATATATATATATATAGTCACACATGTGTGCATGGGATACAGCTAAAGGGCTTCAGTAACGGCAATTCCGAACCAGACCGGGATGTGGCAGAGTGCACTGTCTCTTTTTCTCCCTTGAGACCATTCACAGGAGATTCCACCTGGCCCTCTTGGCGTCATTTCCGGGTCCGAGCCTATGGAAGAAGACCTTGCTGGCTCCGCCCCTGTGATGTCACGTCCGGGCTCAAACCTATGGCTGATGACACTTATGAATCTGACCCCTTTGACCTCACTTCCTGTTTTCTCCTTTAAAAGCCTACACCTTTTTCCTATTCCCTCAGTTCTGTTTTGGACTTGGTTTTCTGCACATCAGTGCTGTGTAACATTTTTACAATTTTGCAGCCATGATACCAATTATACGGGTGGCATATATACATATATATATAGAGAGAGATATGCATATAAGTATATATAAATACCAGGATGTTATGCAGTCAGTAAGAATGAACTACATTGTACACCTGTAGGATTTACTGAAGATAGATGGAGAAATCCAAACTTGCCTCAAATGTCTGGCTAAGACTTCAGCTGGGGCTGTTTTAGGACACCATTATCAGCGTGTGCAATGTTTTATATAAGTTCAAAGTAGAATCTCATCTATTCTCATCTAAGTCCACAGGTACAATGTTTCTTCACATCTTATCTCGATAACAAATTTTGTGTCTTCCTGGATTACAGCTTCTCTCAAACAGTATGTCATTTTTTTACATTGTGTGCTGTGTTTGTGCATATTGAATTTCCAAATGTCCAAATTTCCAAATGTCATTTTGTCCATTTATTTTCTTCTAGAAAGTACTGTATATGGGTCTAAAAAGGATATACAGTGTTGCTAAACCCTTCAGGTTCAACATTCTATTCTTGGCTCTCTCAAGCCGGGTGGCTAGTTGACCGAGGTCTCCATGACTGCGATTGTGTTTGATGTTTTCTGTTATAGCTAACTGTGAACACTCCAAGAGGTTTATTTTCTTCAGAGATACTGCTGACCACAGTTTATATTTTCCCTGCATTGTCAACTGACCATTGTTCAACAATGAATTAATGGACAGACATTGTTGGTTTCCCTATATGTCAGGCACTTTGTTTAATATGAAATTTAGGAAATCTGTATCTCTATGTGTACTTAATTTAATAATTTATACTTGCATTTTAACTGAGAACTTGTCACAGTGCTCTATGCCTGCATATAGGGAGCAACATAATACAAAAATAAACTGAATTGAATTTTACTACTAGTGCTTTTAATTTGATTTTGGAGTTTTCATTAAATGTATCTGATTATTGCAATGAAATAGTCACGTCAAACTATAAAACATAATTTTCTTCCTAACTGTAACGTGGTACAGAGATTAAATTTGTGATCAGATAACTGATAAGCAAATGAGATGGTTGTCTTCTCTGTCCACCAAAGGTGGTTTCAGCCTTAGCACTGAATTTCATATCTGTACTGCAGGCCTGAAGGTGCACAGCTGAGCTGCAGGCTTCAATTTTGTCATCACTTTTGTTTTATTTAAATAAAACATTGAGTTACCTAACTGGCTTTGGGCATTTAGTGTGTTAAAATTGGAATTCACAATTTTAAGTTCCATTTACATAGTCTTTTTATTTTATGGTTTTTGCTGTCACCTACTGGACATTAGTGGAAATGGCGGGCATTGACTCAACCAGATATGCTTGCAAGAGTAAAGAAATAAAGATTCTGACAAGCAAATTCCTCTACAGTTTTTTTGCACTCTGTTTTTCTTTCACATTTAATGCTCATCCTTGGGATAATACTTGTATGTATGTAAAGAAATATATAATTGATTATTATCTGTAGCCTGTGGTTATTTAAATATTAGAGTGATTTAATTTGTAATATTATTAATTAGTATATTAGAGTATATTATTTATGACAATGCAATGTATAACTGCCTGTGAGTGAATATTGTTTCTGTTTCTCTAATAAATAATCTGACTTTTTCTAATGTTTGTCCCTGTGATTTATTGATTGTCATAGCAAAAGCTATTCTCACAGTAAACAGTAAACATTTTAATACGAATGGCATGTCATGATTTCCTTTGGTGTGTAATGTTATTCGCGGAATATATACATTACCTTTCTTTTTGCCTGTTAAAATTTGCATCGCTTCTCCGTGATCATAAATATACAACTGACCGAACTGTGTATTCTTTCAAATTCAACTTGTTGCTTTAACTGTTGCGGGACCACAGATTCTCATAGCGTATGGTCTATTATTGTGTAAATCCACGTTATGTGCATAAGAATGATGCGAATTCGAAAAGACTCTACTCTTTGCCTTTTATTTCTGACCTCGATTTGTCCTGCTCTTTTTTCAATTACACCTGGTTTTGATGATTAATCACCTTTTGTTTTGCAGTAATGCGATCTTTTCTATCTTTTCTTTGGTACTGTAGCAACTGATATGAAGTGTCACAAAAGTTTTACTTGAACAATCACTGACTTTGTAACCACGAACACAACTTTCTAGCACCCTCTCCAATCCCTCATCCCCCGTGTCTTGCCCCCTATACCGTATCAATCAATACCCTGTTATCAGTCTTCCGTGCTGTACTCCGCACTCGCTCAATTGGGCCGAACAGTCACTTAAAACCAAAAAGGCCGCAACCAGGCTGGGACGCTGCAATACTTTCCAATTTTACTGGTTTCATAATCTCTTATCTGCCTTTTTTTCTCTCCAACGCCTTTGGGTGTCTATTCTCCATATTGTCCTGATACTTTTTATATGATTTGGAGCACAGTATGTGTGTGCACTACATGCTTTTACACGACTGACTGTTTTTTGATGCATGTGCTCTTGTATGATATCATTTGTGAGTAGGGCGTGTCTTGCAAGAATGTCATGTTCCATGTCCCCATGAGACGGCCCTGGCACTGTCTCTTGGCACCAAGTCTCATGTTTACGGTCCCCGCGAGATGCTCCGTGACAAGCCTTTTTTGTGTTGTGGGTCTTTTAACACTAGAATTACCAGAGCCTACGAAATAAATTTGTAAATCCGTCCCACCTTAAATCGCTTCTTAAAATTGTTCACAGCTCTCCACCAGTGTCTTTTGTCATCTAAATGTGCTGATAAAAATCAGTCTGCAAGCAGCCGGCTATTCCATCCCCCCACCGACTTAGAACGTGCACAAACTTCCCCCAGCTCATGCCTTGATTGATTATCTGGGAGTGAAGTGGAGTTTTGGAGTGGAA
The DNA here is from genome assembly GCF_016835505.1 of Polypterus senegalus. Classification (NCBI taxonomy): domain Eukaryota; kingdom Metazoa; phylum Chordata; class Cladistia; order Polypteriformes; family Polypteridae; genus Polypterus; species Polypterus senegalus. The sequence continues at coordinate 17,940,860 of NC_053155.1, forward strand.
ATAATAGATTGTTGTTTGGAACACACGCATTTCATGTCTGTTCCGTTTCTACAGTAATCTGTGTAAGCACATTGTTAAAACAGAAACATTTTTTATATTCGACTAGTAGATGACAAAATGTAGGCATAAACTATATAATGTATGAAGCCTGAAGTATCTAAGAAATACTTTCACAAAAGGTACAAATCTAACACAACAATTGCGCTTTTATTCAAAAATACAACTGCAGAAACAAAAAGCCGCCTTAACATACGACATTGACACCGCAAAAAAAACCAAAGCTAACCTTTACAAGTATCATAAATTACACCGGCTGTTACAGACTGAAATCAAATGTATGTTTTTATTCTAAAATAGTAAAACTAAGAGCAATTTACTTCTCAAAACAGAGGGTGCAGGATCAAACTCAGAACCTTTTGATTCCCAGTCGGCAGCTGATTCTATTGCGCCACGGAGGCAGTCATAATAAACTGGTGTCAATGTCGCCGAAAATCAATCAAGGCATGAGCTGGGAGATGTTTGTGCACGTTCTAAGTCAGTGGGGGGATGGAATAGCCAGCTGCTTGCAGCCTGATTTTTATCAGCACATTTAAATGAAAAAAGACGCTGGTGGAGAGTTGTGAACGATTTTAAGAAGCAATTTTAGGTGGGATGAATTTACGAGTTTATTCGTAGGCTCTGGTACTTCTAGTGTTAAATGTCTTTCAAGAAAATCATGTATTATCTCCTTGCTTTTGCATACCAGGCCTCTTTTTTATTTCTGGGAATAGTTTTTGACTAGTGCCTGAGTGTATTTCCTTTGGCTACTGATCCAATGAACTAAAACAAAAAATATTGGTTTATAGTGTGACGTTGAGTCCCTGTCTTCCACCCCAAAACACGAGGCTGAGTCTCAGTACTTTAGCAAAATCAGCTTGAAACAGGAACAGCACGTTATTTTGTGGATTTACCATTTTATTATACACAGTCACAGCAATCAGGCAGGGTCATGACCAGGTTAGTGGCCATGTAATACTGTTGCCAGCATTTATAATGTTCTTTGCATTACCCATCAACAGCAGGCACTTATTCCACGACTCCGGTCAGCTCGGATTTGCTTTCGTGTGAGCCACTACAGCACTAGGAGCCTGTGGTTGCCCCGGCAATGGAGAAGCTGTCTTCCAAAGACGCGGCAATCGTGCTTTGGGATGCTCTTCGGCATGTCGTCCCATTGGGGAGAGACCCAAAAGAGTTTAGAAACTTTACATCTGCTCACCAGTGTGGGCAAAGCGACCATCAAAGTTTTGTGCAGCCCTGGGACAGTGGCGAACATCAAAAGCCAAAGCTTGCAAACTAATAGACCACCGAGTGAGCCGGGCATTCATATCCTTCTGTTTATACACCCATTGTAGCGGGGTGTGGTCAGTCACCAGGGTAAACCATTGTCCCCAGTGAAAGTAATGGAGGTCCTCTACTGCCCACTTAATCATCAAGTATTCTTTTTCAATAGTTGTTTCCTGGGTAGCAGCTTTCTGCTGAGAAACGTAATGTTCTTCCACCTTAAGACTGATGTTCTGTACCTGAAAGCGCTAGCATCTGTTTGCAGAATAAAATCCTTTGAAAAGTCTGAATTGCGCAGAATCAGGAATGATGATAAAACAGCTTTTAGGTTCGCTGAAAGCTCTCTCACAGGCGTCACTCCAGACAACACTACAATTCTTTCTGCCCATTGTCAAGTCAGTAAGGAGGTAAGCCTGATGTGCAAAATTGGGAATGAACTGTCTGCAATACCATAGCAGCCCAAGGAAGGCACAAACCTTCCTCTGTGTTTCGGGTTGGGGATGTGCAAGCACCTGCTCCACCTTATCCATTTGAGGTTTGAGTAAACCCTTCCCCATGGAATATCCCAGATAGTGGGTTTCCGACATACCTAGCTTGCATTTCTTAGGGCTGGCCATCAACCCCACCAGCTGTAAACTATCAAGCACCACCCAAAGGCGGACGAGATGGGATTCCCAGTCATTACTGAAAATGACTACATCGTCAAGATAGGCTCCTGCGTATGCAGAATGGGGACACAGGATCTGGTCCATCATTCGCTGAAAGGTCAGCGGTGCACCATGGAGACCAAAAGGGAGTGCAGTAAATTCAAACAACCCGTCTGGAGTGGTGAACGTGGTCTTCTCACAACAAGACTCCTCCAAGGGGAGCTGCCAATAACCCTTCATGAGGTCAAGGGTGGAGATATATGAAGTCTGCCCAAGCTTTTCCAACAGTGCTTCCACACGCGGCATCGGGTATGCATCAAACTTGGACATCTTATTAAAACACCTAAAATCAATACAGAACCGAACCGAACCATCAGACTTTGGAGACAAGTACAACTGGGCTTCGTCATTCACTTTTGCTTGGCCAAATAATGCCTAATTGGAGCATCTGTTGGACTTTTCGTGTATCACTTTCCTTGTTGCTCCTGGTAGGCATATGGGGCACCTGTATAGTAACATTGGGTGGAGTGACAATCTTGTGTTCTGCAACCGTCATCCTGCCAGGCGTCTTTCTGGATGTAAGTTAAATCATCCTCAAAGGCGACTTCAGTCTGGGAACCGCTGAAGCCATGTCCAGGACTTCGTGATGGTTGTGTCACTCCTTTAAAGATTAATATGCAACATGTTCTATGATTTTGTAATTCACTGGAGACATACGCTCTTCTATCACTGCTGGCCCTTGCCATTTGGCCCAAAATTTATGTGGATTAGATGGGATCAACACCAGCATGTGATACCCCTTCTTAAATTCATGGAGTTTACTCTGTCTTGTCATAATACGTTTTGTGCCTCCTGCTCACACTGCTGATGTTCCACCGCAATAGAGGACAACCCACCAAATCATCTGTTTTAGGGTTTTATTAAATTGTTCAGTCAGGCCATTCATCTGCAGATGATAAACCGTGTAGTGTAACTGCTTAATTCCGAAACTTTCGCATAGCTGTTTCATGATGCATATATAAAGGGTGTGCCATGATCAGTGAGAATCTTGCGAGGATACCAATACGTGTGAACATTTCCAAGAGTGCTTTTGTAATAGTTAGGCATGTGCCTGTTGCAGCACTGTTACTTCTGGGAATCTTGTGGCATAATTGATTAACACTAGAATTAATAGAGCCTACGAGAAAGCTAATAAATACGGACCACCTTAAATCCATTAGCACCTCTCCGCCCAGGGTCTTTTGTCCTGTAAATGTGCCAATTAAGACAAGCAGCAAGCAGCCGGCTATTCCATCCCCCCACCATCGCAGAATGTTCACTAAGTTTTCAAAACTCATGCCTTGTTTGAGTGAGTGAACTGCTGGAGTTTTAGAGTGGAACAGGGGATAGGTATATAGATAGATAGGAAGGAAAGTCTCTATTTGATAGGCAGAGAGGGAATCTGCTATATAATAATAAAATGACTGTTATTACTATATAGATAGACAGGAGTTCACTGTATAAAAGACAGACAGAGAAAGCACTACTAAATAAAAAATGGTACAGCCTCTTAATTAATCAACAGATACTTTAGGAAGGCAAGCAGATAGTGAGAGTAGAAGAAGATGTGAAAATCACTAGACAGACAGATAGATACGGAAGGCACTGTATAACAGATACAAAACTGTCAGAAAAAACAGGGTATTCAGTAAATAATTGCACAGAGGCTGTTTGCCTAGAGGATACAGGACGCTCCTCTAAAATGCACGCTTTATCGCGGTGCTTCGGCATACTTAAAAGCCCAAAAGCACGTATTGATTTTTGATTGTTTGCTTTTCTCTCTCTCTCTGACATTCTCTGCTCCTGACACGCATTCTTTGAAGAGGAAGATATGTTTGCATTCTTTTAATTTTGAGAAAGATCTGTCATCTCTGTCTTTGTCATGGAACACAGTTTAAACTTTTGACTAAAGGGTGTTATTTCATGTCTAGAGGGCTCAATAATGTTAACAGTGTGGGAGAGTTTATAAGGGCTTAAAATATCTAAAATAACCATACAAAAATATGGTTTCTACTTCGCAGATTTTCATCTATCGTGGGGGGTTCTGGAATGAAACCCCCGCGATCGAGGAGGGAATACTGTATGTGTGTGTGTGTACCTGAGATTTATGTCAATAAAATAAATCTAAAATGATTCAGTCTATTTATTTATTCAACACATGCTGCAGGAAAGCAAGAAGGCTGTTAGAGTACATATAGATCTGAAGATAAATAGGAAAGTCACTGTATAATAGATGTGGGATGCTCTTTTAAAAATGAAAATTTGAGACTGCAATTAACATGAACAAGTGTCCTTATAACTGTTCTTATTTTAAGTTCTGTAAGACACACACTGTCAGACAGATCACTGAAAAATGCACAGACAGAGGTTACTAGATAGATAAATTGGGAAGGCACTGTATAATATTACATATAAAACTGTCAGGAGAAAAAACAGCTAGAGGGATAGATAGATAGATAGATAGATAGATAGATAGATAGATAGATAGATAGATAGATAGGAAAGGCACAATATAATAGATAGATAGATAGATAGATAGATAGATAGATAGATAGATAGATAGATGTGAAAGGCACTATATGGCAGGTGCTGCAGGAAGGCAAGCAGGCAGTGAGAGTACATTCACATGTGAAAGGCACTAGATAAATGGATAGACAGGGAAGGCACTTTTATAATAGGCAGACAGAGAAGGCACTAGACAGATACATAACAGTATTAGCTATATAGTAGTTTCATTTTATATATAATGTATATGTATTTTACAACTCAGAGAATTATGTCAAAAGAAATACATTAAATCATATATCAATCAATGCACGCAGGCAAGTGGGCAGTGAGAGTGGAGATAGATGTGAAAGACGCTAGATAGATTGTATACAACAGGCAAAAACAGCAACCACTTGATAACAGCATTGGCTATAATCAATGAAAGCATGAATTAATCAACGGAAATAATCGCGAATCAACATTTTAAACTTGAACAATGAACTATGAACAATGCTACATATCCTCTGTCTGACATACAAACACAGGACTTTCAGCCAACGAATTATTCAGTAGAAGTGTGTCAAGAAACATGACTGGGGCTCCTTTATACCAACAGCAATACGTCTGTATAATGCCTCACTGGGACTAAGACTGCCAGAAGTTAACTTTCTTCTTAAATCTTCATCGTTTTTAGTCATTCTGGTGTGTGTTCAGACCATAGTGTGTGTGTATTTATTTATCTATATATTTATTTATTTAAAGAGCTTCAGTAAATAGTCAAATTTCCACCTGGGGTCAAATAAAGTTTTATAAAAGCTGTTGTATTTTATTTTTTAAAAGATAAGGCTCAAATTAAATTAAAAAATCAATACCATCCAGGGCAACAGATACGTCCTCCCCTCCAGCTGTTATTTTTTTAAAGCTGGCTTGTCTTTACTTTATTTGAAATTGAAATGAATCTGAAACAAATGTTGCTTTATGCAGTACAACAGACTGGTGGTTAAGTAGAACTATGGAAGCCTGCATGAGCATAATGGTTCATGTTTTTGGTGAGGAAAAGCAGATACT
>NC_053155.1:17946920-18076920 GCF_016835505.1 Polypterus senegalus
AAAATGGGCTGTGGCAAGTAGTAACAACACACTTTGTCGACACTGTATGTTACAATGCTGATACAGAACTGCACAGCAGCACAGCTAGAGAGCAAAACGGTAACAATGTCGCTGTCCTCAGCCAATCATAGCAACTGAGCAAGTTGCAAACAGACAGCAAACACTAGTTTTCTTGTTACATTTGGGTTATTTTTACCAAAAAGAAAGTATAATTACATATAAAGTTACAACTAAGTAAGAAGGTAGTAAAAATATATTTTTATTATGAAATTTGAAAATAAACTAAATACAGGACATTTGGGTGTCCCTGAAAGGTCATTACGGGACAGGGGACAAAATTATCAAATATGGGAGTCCATATATAAGGGACGTCTGGCAACCCTATGCTTGCTGCTTTTGTTGATTGACACATTTACAACACAAAAGATCCTGACGGAGAGGTGCGAAGGGATTCAAGGTGGGCTGGGATTACAAGTTTTTTCATAGGCTTTGGTAATTCTAATGTTAATGAAGACTTTATATGGTTTTAATAAAACATAGCATCAATAATAGAAGTCTTTTTTGCCTGTGCAATGCGGCCTACTAAAATAACTTACTGGTTTAAGTGGATGATAATCTGACCCTCAAGATATAACCTTAATTATTGCTTAATAGCATTGAATGAAGCTTCCTTCAATACTTATTAGTGACATTTAATTATAGGAAGGGACTAAACTAAAAGAAACATAATTAGCAAAGAGAAAAGTTTCATTGGATGGTACAGTGGAACCTCGGTTCACGAACGTCCCAGTTCACGTACAACTCGGTTCACGACCAAAAAGATCGCCAAACTTTTGCCTCGGTTCACAACCACACACTCGGTATACGAACAAGCCAGGTTCCCTTGCCTGCCTGCAAGCTGAGCTGAAAGAGAGAGAGAAAGAGAGAGAGAGAAAGGGCGAGCGAGCACTTTCCTGCTAGGGAGGTAGAGGAGGAGATTGCTGCACGTGTTTGCTGAACAAGCCAGTTTCCTTGCCCTCAGTTGAGAGAGAGAGAGAGAGAGAAAGGGCGAGCTAGCACGTGCCTGCTGGGAAGGGGAGGAGGAGATTGCTGCACGTGTTTGCCTGCCTATCTGTAGGCTGTAGTGCAAGCGAAAACATCCCCTCCCCACAGTCAGCCTGAGAGAGAAAGAGAGCGGCCATGCTTTTTCATTTAAGCAAAGCCGCTCCTTGTTCATTGTTTTCAATAAGACGTGCACTCTTTGTGCTCTACAGTATTTCGTGTGCTTTTGCAGTTAACTATGGCTTCTAAGCAAGTGGAGAGTTGTCAGAAGAAAGTTTTGAAGAAAATTGAAATCGAAGTAAAGAAAGAAATTACAAAAGGTGGAAAAAATGTTTACCAGTTTACTCATTTAACAATCGGAGAACCCTCGTGCTTTCAAGCAGCATAATGTAAACAAAGCCAGACTGCCAATAATGTGGAGGGTCACAAGAACGTTCTTTTTGGAATGGCTGCATGAGGCTTTCACTCCCACCAGCTAAACAGCTAAAAGCACCAGAAACCCAAGAAATCACAAGAGAGAAAACACCTGAAGGAAAACACTTCATGCAAGGTTAGTTTTCTTGGTGGTTTTTGTATTACGGATTTTTCAAAAGTTAATTTTTTAGTTCATAATGCGATTTGTTGCAATGTTATTTTTCTCTTTTTCAAATGTTCGCTTTTTCCTTGTGCTTAAAACTCATTAAAAATTGTTTACATGGAGGACTTCATCGTGTGATTTGTTGCAATGTTACTTTTTGGTTGCTTGCAGTTGGTTTTAAATGAAGTTCGGATTTGTGCGATGTTTTTTTCTGCTGTGCTTAAAACTCATTTTAAAAACATTGTTTACAGCGATCAGGCTTTAGGTTTAATAGCGCGATCTCCTGCAATCTCGCTTTCTTGTTTGCTTGTGAGTTGGTTTTTGCAAGCGCTTTGGAATTTTTTCTGCTGTGCTTAAAAGTCATTTTAAAAAAAATGCTGCGCGAGCACGTGCTACAGAGAGATTAGAGAGCCGGGCAGCTGACAGGGAAGGGATTGGGGGGACGGATAGTTGTGTGTGTGTGTGTTTGTGCGCTCGCGCTACACAGAGAGAGAGCGCGCGAGCGAGCCAGCTCCTGTAGCTGATCAGGGAGCCTGGGTGTTTTGTGTCAGTGTTATTCAATGTTTTTACATTAGTTTACTATTACACTGTGGATTCTATGGTGTAATTAACTATATTTGTGCTTAATCTGTACATATTTTTACATATTTACATACAGTTTGTACGGTCTGGAACGGATTAATTGTATTTACATACAATCCTATGGGGGAAACTGCTTCGGTTCACGACCAACTCGGTTTACGACCAAAGTTCTGGAACGAATTATGGTCGTGAACCGAGGTTCCACTGTATAGTGGTAAAGTGTTTAACACAGCTGCATCAGATATCCAAATCCCATTCCCAGTCATGTCTGTATGGGGTTTGCATGTTTTTACGTATCTATGTGGGTTTCTTTTCCACATCTCCAATACTTGTGTGTCAGGTTGTTTGGTGACTTCTGAGTACTTTTGTTTTCTTCCCATGTCTAAAAGACTTCTCCATTGTGTTGATTGATACGCATGGGCATGCTGGGCAATTGCCCGGGGGCCCCCATAAGCATAGGGGCCCCATGCTGTATGGTTTACCAATTGAGTATTATTTATATGTTGAAATTTTTGTGTTTTTCACAGCTCATATTATATTGTTCAAAAGTTAGTGTTGACTAATCTTTGCTGCACAGCATGTTTTTTTAATGTTTAAACACTAATTTTGTTGGAAGTACTAATACAATTATATTTAATTTTATTGACCATTTATATTTTTATTCCTGTGAGTGGTTGTGTAGGTAGGAGCCCCAGCGCACTGCTTTGCCCGGGGGCCTATAATGCTATTAAAACAGCCCTGATTATTTGTGTGTGTGTGTGTGTGACCTGCTCACGTGATCATTAAAGGGCGCATTCATAAAACCACTCATATCAGGGGTAACAGTTAATGCAACATTAACCACAGGACATGGAGTAAATCCACAGAAATACGGGCAGAAAAAGCAAAACTCTCCACCCAGGTCCACGGAGGTAACAGCGCTTACTTATTTACACCACTAACTGAAAACTGTCAAAAGCACAATCTTTGGTCAGATCTGCTGCAATAGGACATCAACATACTGCCAAACACTGAAGTGTAACACTGTACAGCTTTTCCTTTTGTTTAAATGTTTTATATACAGTTTAATCTTTTTTCCAATTCATCCATCCACCTACTCTGTCTTAACACCAACAACAATAATTTTTATAGAGCATTTACCTAAGAGGTGTATCTAAAAATGCATTTTAAATGATAAAAGCCAAATTATAATACAAAGTATCTGATGGTTATAGTGGCAGATCTAAAGATCTATGCTATGCTTAAATGGTCAGAGAATAGAGGAACTCCAAAACTCCAGCCATCACAGACTCAAGAGAAAATAATTCTGTGAGGGTTAAAAGGCTAAAAGAACAATCAGCCCCATCTGTACATTGCACAGCACTGAAATATGAAACAGTCAGCCCTGCAGGAATGTCAGGAAACAGCTAAGCATGGGTGGACAGATCCTATAGTGTCTTGTTGTATTTAGGATATAAAGTATATAATGCTATTAATAAAGTTTAGAAGCTGCAATTAGAAACATTCTGGTTTGTGTTATTGTAACTATTGCAAAGTATTGAAAGGATAAGATCAGAATTTTTCAGAATCATGGTGTGATGTGTCAGGCTTGGACAAACAAGTCACTCAACTAAGGTTGGTAAAATTTCCAGAACATTTTGGAAAACCATGTCATTTTTCCTCATACTGGAATACTAAGGATGACTGGCTGGAATACTGCATGGTTAAACTGCATGCGTTAACGATAAATCAGAGAATAATGGAGACGGGAAACACATTAGTCGAGCCTGTTTAAAGCATCTGGTTAGTAAATAGCACATAAATTTATGTTTTGTTTATGTTATGTTTACAAGATTTGATGCATAAAGGCAGATACATAAAAATTTGGATGTGAGCATCAGTAGGCTTTGCACCCTAGGAACCAAGTTACCCAAACTATTCTATAAGATTTCAGTAATTACAGTATTTACTGCTCTGATGCTGATATTTCTTATTATAAAATAGGTCACTACGATAGCAATTGACAAGAAGAATTCATAATTAAGTGCAGAATTTCGGTATTTGAAGGTTCTTCTAGCGTGCGTCTTTCTCTTGCACGATTTGGCTCAAAAACTAATCAGCACATCGTCATTTCATAACAGGCTTACGTTTCAAAGTTGGTATTTTTCAGTCTAACCATTTTAGCTCTAGACCGTCCTCAAGAAATTGTGACACACAGACAAACACACGGCCATCATCAAGATATCAATGTTTTCAGTATCAGGGGACACTAAAACATCAAGAACCATCGTAAAACGTGGATTGACGCTTTCGCTTCACCCCCATAGACCAGTGGTCCCCAGCTTTTTTGACACCAAGGCCCAGTGGGGGGGGGGAGGGTGTTTATCAGGGGGGACGATTTTTAGGGGTGGATTCGTATGGCAGTTTTATACACAATTTACATTACATTTCTATTATTATTAAGTTATAATATCGTAATAGAAATTATACAGCTTACTATAATGCAGAATCAGCCCTGAACTTGTTTTCCTGCAACCAGAAGATCCCATCTGGGGACAATAGAAGGCAACAACAACAACATTTATTTATATAGCACATTTTCATACAAATAATGTAGCTCAAAGTGCATTACATGATGAAGAAAATAGAAATAAAAGTCAAAGTAAGAATCAGAATAAGACAACACTAATAAACATAGAATAAGAGTAAGGTCCGATGACCAGGGAGGACAGAAAAAACAAACAAAGAAAAAAAACTCCAGACAGCTGGAGAGAAAAAATAAAATCTGCATGGGTTCCAGGCCATGAGACCACCCAGTCCCCTCTGGGCATTCTACCAAACATAAATGAAACAGTCCTCTTTGTATTTAGGGTTCTCCTGGAAGGACTTGATGATGATGGTCAGGTAGACTTCTGGCTTTTAATCCATCGATGTAGGACATCACGGTGCTTTGATTAGGTGGTGATGGCGCAGATCGCCACCACAGAAAACCGGGAAAAGAAACAGAAGAGAGAGTAGGGGTCAGTACGGATTTTAAACCCACTTTAATACACTTTCAGAGTGCGAATGATGCCCAAACCCAATGGCTGAAGCACTGCTGTGCAATTGGGCGGGAGGAATTCAACGCGAACATTATCTGAATGTTAAAGTATGTTGTGAGCAGCACAGTTATCAATCAGAAGCCAAATAATCCTCTTCTTCTTCTTCTTCTTCATATTGTGAGGTTTCTGAACTATTTTGGGATCCCCCCCCACCTAACGGGAACTTCACACTGAAGTGCATCCCTAAGAGCGATTGCAGCATCTGTCTAAGATTGTTTGTCCGTTGCCAGGGCACGGAAACAGCAAGCTCACAGCGTGTTGCCCCGTTGACAGAGGTCCCAAGAGAGCTTTAAAAAACTTCACATTTTCTTGAATGATTGCCCATTAATAGGACTGTTTCTTGAAGCAGCATCACTGAACCACATAAAAACGACTTTTTCACTGTCTTCAAATGCAGCAGTTCGCATACATTTGCAACCCGAGAATTTTCTTCTTTTTTGCATTTAACAAAGACATATGCATTGCATTTGTCATTCCAACAGATTGCACATCACAAACATTAACACTGTTATCATTTATTCATGTCTGCTGTTTCTATAGAAGGGTGACAATGAGTTAAATTCTAATGGATGTTTTTCAAATGTTGACAAGCAATAACCAAAAGGTATCTCTGAAAAGCACAGAAAACAAAAACAGTATGAGGAAAGTTCAAAGAAAGAACATTTTTTTACAATGTTTCTGTTTGGGGATTTTTCTGCAAATGTGCACAACTGAGTTGCGACCACAGAACTAACTGCTCTGTGAATGATTCATTCAAGCATTTCAAGGTCACTTTGTTGTACTGAAAGTATCTGCTGCTGAATGTACTTCGTAGTAACGAGATTTCTATAGACTCATGTCATATGGGGAAACTGTCAGAAACATAAAAATACTTTGTTGTAATACTCTGTCACCTCTGTCTCTCTCCTCTCATTTGCGCCGCTGCAAAGCCCCGCCCGCCTAGCGTTCTGAAAAGTGTCATCATTGAAGGGGGCAGCATTTTTGCTGTAGCGATTGAACTGAGTGAGTCTTGGACCAGGGGTTGGGGACCCCTGCCATAGACGATACCTTATGGTGAGGGAGGAAGCAAAGCAAAAATCAGGGAAAAAGCACAATTTTAAATCAATTCAACAGAGATAATGCAAATGTATTTTGTATAGAAAGAGACCACTAACATGTTAAAGTGGTCCTTGATATAATAGTGTTCTGTGCTAAACAAGATATCCTACAGAAGATTTCCTGCAGAAACTGATTAAACCGGTTTAAATTTTTTCACTTGTTTAAATTGCTAGCTAAGCATAATTCTGAAATTACAAATCATAAGAAAATACAACAATAATAAGCTCTAATATACAAAATGTTTGCTTAGGTCTTCTGGTTCACCGCTCCTATTAAAAATAAAAAGATTTTCATTGAAACTCCTACAATCCCTTCACCAACACACACCCCATGACCACTAATTGTGAATCTGGCTCTGCAGTTTATGTAAAATATAGGCAGAATGGTGGCTCTGAGGCTAGAGATCTGCGCTGGCAATCAGAAGGTTGCTGGTTCGAATCCCATAAAATGCCAATAGGGACTCTACTCTGTTGGGCCCTTGAGCAAGGCCCTTAACCTGCAATTGCTGAGCGCTTTGAGTAGTAAGAAAAGCACTATCTAAATGCAACGAATTATTATTAAAATAACAACACAGAATGTAACAGATGAAAAGAATGTGCTTTTTCAGTAAAAAATAAAATCATCATTTTGAGTTAAAGTGCATATCTGTCGATAAACTATTGTGTGACTCAGAATGTGTGCAAGAATTGCCTTATAAAAAATATGATTTCATTTGATTACATGTGAAATAAAAAACTAATATGTTTTAAATACGTATGGTGTATATTGGAATTTGGAAGGTGTACGGGTCCCACTGCATATCTAGAACTACATTTTAAGTTATCGTATATGACATTCTGTATGATTTTTGTCTTTCTTTGTCTTTCAGTATGATCTCAGCGATATGCAAACGAATGGATCGAAAGCTGCATCTTTCACACACTTTGAACTGGTGGGTTTTCCGGGTCTGCAGGACTACAAGTTGTTACTCTTCATAGGATTCCTCATACTCCTGTTAATTACAATTACTGCAAATCTCCTTATCCTCTTCCTAGTGTCACTGGACCACAGGCTTCACACGCCTATGTACTTTTTCCTTTGCAATTTATCCATTTTAGACATGTTAATGGCAATATCAATTATTCCCAAACTTCTGGCAGTTCTTTCTGGGTATGACAATACTATTTCAGTTGCTGCTTGCTTTGGACAAATGTATTTCATAATCTCTATTGGTTCAGCAGAAAACTGCTTGGTGGCAGCGATGGCATATGACAGATATGTTGCAGTTGTTAAGCCATTACATTACAATGTTATAATAAATCTGAAAAAATGTATGGTTATAATGACCACCGTGTGGATACTTGGGTTTGCACTTCCTGCCCCTTCTGTTTTCTTAGCCTTTGGGCTGCCCTACTGTGCTGCATATAAAATCATGCACTGCTTCTGTGACTATCCTGCTGTGCTTTCTCTGGCTTGTGCAGATATTAGTATTCACGCCAATGGCACATTTGGTGCTGCCTTGGTAGTCAATTATGTACCCTTGCTTTTTGTACTGTGGACGTATTTCAGAATTCTACTTTCTGTTCTAAAACTGAAATCAACGGCGAGTCTAGCAAAAGCCTTTTCAATGTGTTCTTCACATATGACTGTGGTGCTGATGTATTATGTGTCTGCTTCGATTGTGTATGCAGGGTCAAAAATCGAAGGACTCTCATTCACCGGACGCATTTTTGTTGGAGGTTTGAATTACTTTTTAATGCCAATGGTGAACCCTATGATTTATAGCTTAAGAAATGAAAAGATAAAGGATGCAGCAAAAAAGTACATTCTGTATAAAGTTATTTTTCCACACAATACCAAAACTTCCATTAACACTATAGAAAGTGGCTAAATAATTAAGAAATACCATTTACAAAATACATCTTTTTCTTCACAAATTATGAAACATTTTCTGCTTACTCAGTGTAATATTTTTAGATCTCTTTTAAATGTTAAGAAAAGAAAGTATAAATTAGAAACAGTGATTTCCATCACCATTTATCTTCATATAATTTATCTATTGGAAAATCACTTTGACCTTAAGAAGACCTGAGATAATGGGGCCAAGATAAAAAAAATATAAGCACGAGAATTTTTGGATGGGCTATTCAGCTGAACATCCTGAAGAGTTTGTTTGCCAAACCCCTGGGGTCAGTGTTTAGGAGATAAATGGGTCTCTGAAGTTCCCAGCTTTATGATAACATCTTCGGGCATTTTCCAGTACAATACAATTTATTTTTGTATAGCTCAAAATCACACAGGAAGTGCCGCAATGGGCTTTAACAGGCCCTGCCTCTTGACAGCCCCCCAGCATTGACTCTCTAAGAAGACAAGGAACAACTCCCAAAAAACCCCAGTAGGGAAAAAATGGAAGAAACCTTGGGAAAGGCAGTTCAAAGAGAGACCCCTTTCCAGGTAGGTTGGGCGTGCAGTGGGTGTCCAAAAGAAGGGGGTCAATACAATACAATATACAGAACAGAACAAATCCTCAATACAGTATAAAAATAGAAATTTTAGAAGTACGTAGCAGAATTTAACAATGGATGACATCACATAATATGATTTGGATTTGTTTAGAGTCCTGGAGACCTCATCCATCAAGCTGCCTCCTCCATTTGGCCATTCCACAGCGGAAGCAGTGCTGGGCCAGCCATTCCGATGAAAGGACCTCTGTTTCCCATAATAATAAACAGAATAATGACATGTTGAGATTTGAAGGTGCAAAATATACTCAGTCTTTAATAAAATATATAATCTTTATTTACAGATGTCATAATTTTCATCTGCTATTATGTCTCATGTTTAACTTTCATTACAAACAAAATTCACTTTAAGGCCTAGATGTCAGTTGTACCTAAGCAATTTTTCCTTTTTTTCTCACTATTGTTATGAGCCAATGAAAAATAAAGCTTTTGTGTTTCTATATTTGATGGAAAATTAATGATTTGGATCACAGATCTATGACCTTTTTTATTGTTTCGGGATAGCGCCGTCATCCATCTTTCCTTGATCCTTCACAATCTGACTGTACGTCTTTTATGTGTTGTTTATATTTGTGTATATATATGTGCCTCTCCTGCCTAGGGGTGTCTTTTTGTTTCTTCAGGTCACATTGAAAGTGTTTGTGTTGTCACAGGAGGCTGGAGGTGGTACCCAGACGGGACGCCCAGAATGACCGGAGGAGGGCTTACACCTCCTCCAGACCATGGTGCGTGCGGCCGCCCTGGTGGCTTTGGGGACCAAGGGAACTGAGTTTGAAAGCTCAACCCTATAGAGACCTGTGGTCACCGCCAGGGAATGCCCCGATGCCTGGAGAGCCCTGGCCCGCAGCACTTCCACCACACCCAGAAGTGCTGGGGGGAAGACGACCAGGGATACTGGGAATGCTTCTGGGTGTGTGGCTGAAACTTCTGCCTCACTGGGGAGTGACGGCAGAGGTTAATCTGGAGGCACCTGGAGCATGTCCGGGTGATTATAAAAGGGGCCACCTCCCTCCATTCGTTGGAGCGGAGAAGGACGGAGCTCTGGAGGAGAGGAAAGGAAGTGGCCTGAAGAAGAGAGGCATTGTGTTGGGGGCCTGGACTTTGGGGGAGTTTGGTGTTGTGTGTGCACCATTGTAAATAGTATATAGTGTAAATAAACGTGTTGTGGGTGAACTAACGATGTTTGCCAGTCTGTGTCTGGGCTCTCTTCCACCGTGTATATTTATGTATATATATGTGGGGTTGGTTGGACTGGCCATCCTTTCTAACAAAAAGTGGGGATTTGGGGTGTTTGAGGGGAGTGCTTATGTTATGGGATGAGCATTTATTTGAGGGACGGTTAAAGGGGACTTTGTTTTGGTGTGTTAATAAGTAAAAGAGTGTTATTGTTTAGTTTAACTATATCTGTGTTTATAATTTTTTTTCTTGTGTTGTACCCAAAATGTTTCTTTTTGTTTTTTGCTTTATAATAAGCTGGGAGGAAAGAAGTGACAGAAAAGCCAGGTCCAATATTTTAAGTTATTGGTAGCATGGACATTTTTGGAGTGTAGAGTATTTGTTACAATGTTATATTGAATAATATTGATATAAACTCACTGGCTAAATTATTAGGAGCGTGTTACAAACGCCTATCCATGTAATTATTTAATCAGCCAATCATGTGGTGGCTGAGCAATGTATAAAGTCCTGCAGATCCACATCAGGACCTTAAGTTAATGTTCACCTCTGGTGACTGGTTTGCATACTTCTGGAAAAGCTGATCTACCAAGATTTTCACACCAGACAGTCTCTAGAGTTTACAGTCAAATTCCTAGTTGATGAGATGGTCAGAATAGAATGACCAGACTGGTTCAAGCTGACCGAAAGGCTATGGTAACTCAGAGCAGAAAATCCTTACAGAATGAACAACATGTCAAACCTTGAGGTGGATGGACAATAACAGTAGAAGACCATATTAGCTTCCACTTTCATCAGCCAAAACCAGACAGTTGAAGATGGGAAAAACATAACCTGGTGCTTTTTTACAGTATCATTTATGATGTTGTGAAGTGGCAAAATTTACCTGCAGCTTAATTTAATATTCTGGCATGTTTTCTTCTTTCACTATTATCTTTGTGGTAAAGCTGTAGCATTAGTATCGGAAAACTACAAATCGTCATTATGACTTTCAAGGAAACTACAGAATGTCATCATCAGTCAAACTTTACAGCAGAAGCTGCCATAAAATCATGACATCATTCACTCCTAAACAAGAACTGTTACTCCTAGCTGGGAGTAGGACACTTCAAAAAATACTTTCCATGTCTTGCCCTGAGGTGGGACAGATTCTTATCCAAGTCCGACTTTTACTGCAATTCCTAGGAGCAAATCTGAGGCACTAGATAAATACAGGCCCTGTTTTTTTAAGAACATCACTATTGCTTTCTTCTAAACTCCCAGGTATTACTGGGAATGTTGTAAAGGTTCAACTTTTTCTGCTGTGCTGTGTAGTAGCTTCTTTTTTCTGTTCTCTTCTGTAATATCCTGTTTAATCCTCAACTTTTCCTTCTCTTGGATATTTCTTTTCCTTCTCTTTTCTCTTTCCAGAAGAGGTTGTTCTCTTGGGCACCAGTGCTGCAAAGTTAGCTCTACGTTCGAATTGGAAATCTCTTAACTCTGTATCCTTTCATTTCTCAAAATCCTCTGTCTACAACCTTCTGTTTCTTGCATTACCTGTTGTGAGAATTAAAGGTGTGACTGGCTCAAATATGTCTCAGAGGCAATCCTAAGTACAACTTGTTTGAACTCACTTGGACGGGAGCTGCCTATACAGCGGACTTCTGAATTCAGTTTTTGACAAGAGATTGAAATTGGAATATGTTTTAGTAGGAACTGCGCAATATTTAAACCATTTTTAAACACAATGGCAACCCGCTCCAGTAACCCTTGGCTTATTCACAAAGCTACAAAAAGTTCTAACAGTGGGCTTGGCTCAGCAAGTTTCAGCCAGGTCTCTGTTAAAAATAAAAAGTTAAATCCATTAGACACAAAAAACTATTTATTTTTATATAGCCAAAAATCAAACAAGGTATGCCTCAATAGGCTTTAACAGGCTCTGTTTTTTTGACAGTCCTCCAGCCTCAGAAACTCATTTAACACTAGAATTACCAGAGCCTTCCAAAAAACTCATAGATCCATCCCACTTTAAAAAGCTTCGCACCTCTCCATCAGCGTCTTTTGTCCTCTAAATGTGTGGATAACCAACAAATAGCAAGCAGCCTACTATCACATCCCCCACCAGCGCACAGTTTTCTCAGCTCAAGTCTGTTTACCTGTGTGTCAGTTGCTTGGAAGAAGTCAAGCAAAATGACACCTTTTATAAATACTATATCGTCATTTGGAACACTTGCATTTCATGTGTGTTCCGTGTCTACAAGGATCTATGCCTAGTAAACACATCGTTAAAACAGAAACGTTTTTCATGTTTTGATAATAATTGACAAGATGCAGACATGAAGTGTATAATGTGTGAAGCCTGAATTCCAAATATCAAACAAATACTTTCACAAAAGGTGTAAATATAACAGAACAAGTGCACTTTTATTCAAAAATATGCAGAAAAACAACCCACGTTAGGGTGCGATATTGAAACACATTTGCTATGAGCGCTTTGGTGCCACAATTGTATCAACTGTTGTCTTGTAATCTAAACTTCACAGGTTTGATCCCGGAAGAGTCCATTTTGCGGACTGAGCTACACATATTCTTACTATTTTAGAATAAAAACATACATTTGATTCCAGTCTGTAACAGCCAATGTAATTTATGATACTTGTAAAGGTTAGCTTTGTTTTTTTTTTATTCAGTTTCATTCTCTCAGCCACATTCATGATCCCAACTCCCCACATTTGACACTGCTTTTTTCACATAGACGCGCTATAATAGAGGTAAACTCAAATCATGACGACGCTTCTACATCGGATCAAGAATGCACTTTTGCCATGTACTTTGTATATGTACATGGGAAGCTCTGCACTTGTGACTTTACGCTGTAGGAAGTAAGTAAATAAATAAAGGTAAATAGGTAAATAACATTCCCATGTACATATACAAAGTACAGCGATGGCAAAAGTGCATTCTTGATCCGATGTAGAAGCAGTGACAATGAGATACCAAGAAGGCAGATTCATCAGCTTGTGTGTGTGTCAGCTTTTATTCCTTCAGATCAGAGAATTTCCAGTTCCATTTCCAGTTCCACCACTCGCATCTACAGTTATTCACAGTTTCAAATAAAAACTAACAGTGTCAGATCTGGGGGGGTTTGTATTGTGATCATGACTGAGAGAATAAAAGTGAAAAAAAATGCTAACTTTTACAAGTACTATACATTTACGCTGGCTGTTACAGACACAAATGAAATGCATGTTTTATTTTTATAATATTAACAATAAGAGTAGCTCGCTACTTAAAACAGTAAATTTGCGAGGCAGCCAGAATGAAACCAGCGATCTCTTGATTTTAGGTCAGCAGTTCTTACCGCTGCACCACGGAAGCTATCATATTAACCTTGTACCTTTTGTGAATGTGTTTATTTGATATTTGGACTTCAGCAATCACACAATATACACTTCATTTGTACATTCTGTCAATTATTTCTAAAACATGAAAAAGTTTCTGTTTTAGCGATATGTTTACATAGATCGTTTTAGACACGGAATACACATGAAATGCATGTGTTCCAAATAACGATATATTATCGTATTTACCCTATACAGCTCAAGGTATCTCACTACCAGATAAACCACTTGAGTACTGAAACTCTTCTTTGTGACTTGAGCTGCAGCATTGGGGGGAATATGGGTGTGGCAGTTCATGGGATAGCAGGCTGCTTGCTGCTTGTGCTGATGGACACATTTACAACAGAAAAGACGCTGACGGAGAGATGCGAAGGGATTTATGGTGGGCCGGGATTATGAGTTTTTTCATATGCTTTGGTAATTCTACTGTTAAATCTATTAACAGTTGTACAAGTTTTGGAAACAACTGTCTGGCTGATCAGTGCCCCACTCAAACAATGACTGATCATCTACAATACCTGGAGGAGCACTTCACAACTTACCGTCAAAGACTGGATAGACAGTGTCATCAAACAGCTGATTAAGTTGTCTTGCAAACTCTGCAAGTACTGTATTCTCATGACTTAGTGGAGGAATTCTGGTTGGGAACCAAAGCAGATTATCCCAAAATTTTACCACTGTACTTTAGAACTTCTGGTTCCCTTTTCAAGAACTTATTTGTGCAAAGCTGGATTTAGAGTTCTGGTTTGCCTGAAATCAAAATACAGGTCCAGAGTAAACGTGACTAATGAGAAAAGGTGTGCTCTCTCGACTATATCTAATGATTTTGACACGCTACCGGGTGATAAGCAGGCACCACCTGCTCATTAAACATTGTAAGTACTTTACATGGTTATCTGTGCCAACATGTTACGTTTTGATGTAAGTTAAATGTTCTATAATATAATACTGTAACTTACCATTAAACAATGTACTGAATGGGAAGTGAATATCAATATTTCAAACAGCTGAGGTTGACAAAAAGCTCAGATTTCAAAATGGGGTCACAAACCAAAAAAGCTTGGGAACCTCTCGCATAACATATTCAGTTCAAGAGTGTAAATGTTGCATCATGCACTTTCTGGTTATCTTTGGTCGGATTCAACTCAAATCTTTAAACTGTAACTCCTTTGTCGTTTTGAAATGTTTCTGGTTAACAAATTCTGGCTCTCCATTTTTTTTTATTACAATTTAAGGTTATATGTTTTATCTCAGGTTATGTGAATTGGCTTATAGGTTTTAGAATCCATTAAAACTAAGCCTAGTCCATCCGTAATGCCTTTGTTCTATTCCAGTAAAAATTAGATCACAAAAAAGATAATAAAGAATGCAAAGAAAGGCCCTTAGTGTATAATTCTGACAAAGTGTTTAATTTATTATTTATTTAGTATTATTTATAAAATTTTACACTTTTCTAGTGTGAATTCTATCCTGAGTGTATACTAATGTCTCGGGACCTAAGGGTAGATTATTCTTCATGGATGACTTGTCCTGTATACCAAGGGGACTTCTGCGAAAGCTTAAAGGACCCAAATCCTTTTAATGAAAAACATTGGTTTATGTGTGATGAATGGTCATAACACTTTTAAGAACAAGTGGACATGAAGATGAATCAGGTACATGCAGATATTCACTCTTTAGTTGTTCTTCAAATTTTAATTTAGTTACGAACTTTTATACCTGCCTTTCATTTTGTGTTTTTTACTGATTGTTTATTTTGGAATAAAATTAAATTTTCAAGTCATTTTGTAATGGGGCCTATTTTGGTAACAATGACTGCTTGGGAGGAAAGAGCCAAGGATGGGGAACAAATCCTTCAAAGTTATTTACGAACAAAAACCTTTATTTTTATAACACATTTTCATACAAAGAATGTATCTTAAAGTGCTTTACAAAATGTCAAAGAAAAAAATTGTAGTAAAAGAAAACAAAATAAAAATAGATAAAAATAATAATGAATAAATGATTCTGCTTAATCCTTACAAACATTAAGTACATGTGAAATATACCTTTCAAAAATTTACTACTATAATAATTTATTTTAAAATGTTATAAAATATGCCCTGCAGTGGACTGGCGCCTTGCCCGGAGTTTGTTTCCTGCCTTGCGCCCTGTGTTGGCTGGGATTGGATCCAGCAGACCCCCGTGATCCTGTAGTTAGGATATAGCGGGTTGGATAATGGAAGGATGGAATGGATGTTATAAAATACTTTAAAGGGAAATATATTACAGTACCTAACAGTATACTGAAATGTGAATAAAATATGTGAATTAATGAAAGTTCTGTACATTGCAGCATATTTTCAGATAATATAAAAATATAGGAATAATATACTGTAAAATATTTTTAGAAAACTATTACAGTATATTTTAAACATGCTGCACAGGTTAGTTAAAATAAACTTCACAGTACTTTTCAGAGTATGTATTTAAAGATAGGTGTCTGTCTTCTTTTGTGTTTTGTTGTATATTTAAAAATGTATACAGTGTATTAACCTGGCATTGAAAATATCATCCAATAGATAATATCTCACAGGTGTCCCTCATATTAAGATATGCTCCAGATCAAATAGCACTGTGACACAGCACAAATTCTAAAACTATTTATTAACTGAGTACAAGAGAGTAAGAAGTTTGTAAGCTCAACCTTGCATATGCTGCCAGAGTTGCCTATTTCAACCATATGTAGTTTTTGTGAATTAAAAAAAAAAAATGGAATTATTCAGTAAACTGTGTGTAGCAGGTAAAAAATTGAGATATGAATGACCTGACATGGGTCTGGTCCCAGTATACTGCAAGTTTTAAACATAATACATCTTTGGATATATGTTTGTTACAATATAATAAGGGAAATACTTGTGACCTTATACAATATTTCAGATATAATATATATTTGAACGACTTATGCTGTATATTACATTATACTGAAAAATATGTTTAGATATTTTTTTGGTCATACTTATGTATATATATATATATATATATACATATATATGTATATACATTATATGTATTTATCGCATTTATCTAATCTTAATTATCTAATCTATCCTAATTACTATACTGTATCTAATGAGTACACTGCAAACAAAGTCAATGCAGTAACTAGAAAAAAAAAAACTTCAAATGGGAATAGTTTTACATTTATTTAGCAAAATAAATTCTGCCAATGATTTAGCAAAACTTACTTGATAAGATTTCTTAACATAAGCTAAATAATCCTAAAAACAAATTCCTTGACAAATCTATAATCCTTGCAATAAGGAACGCAGGATGTTTTTAACTAAAAACTTCCCATTTGCTTAGGTTTCACTGTTGCCGTGTATTCTGTCACAGGAAGGGCAGGTAGGTGTACGGCTATATTGGAGTGGGTGTATCGTCTGATATATCAAGGAACAGTTTTGACGAGAGCGGGCCATTCAGTACAGCAAGGTTTGTCATTTGAAATTCTCACAAAGATAGCAAAATATTCCTGAAATGTGGTATGTTTACATTCTCTCTATGTAAATGGCAGTTTTTCATTTTAGCACAGTAAAGATAAGGTGAACAGCCACAAATGCAGAGAAGCAGTTGTGATCTTACATTTATCAAAAAGTAAATTGCTTGAAGCAGCAAAACTACTTACTGTCCCATGTCACGGCTGATTTATTCATCAGTGCTGACGTATTGCCTCATATAAATTCCATGGTATGAAAAGTACTTTATTTGAAAGTACATCTGAATGAATGCTCTGGAGGTTTCATATTGCGAGCTTGCTGGTGGAGGAGCTCCATTTTCTGGTAAATATAAAATTTTTTTTAATTAAATATTGTGATTAAAAATATCACTATGTTTGTACTGCTGTCTCACAACTATACAGACCTGGGTTCAGTAACCTATCCAGTTGACTTTGGTGCAGTTTTGCTTCCTATGAAATATGCATTACAAACAGTAACTTATTACAATTTAAATCGATCAAACATCGACCCTTAGTGAACTGCTTGCAGGTTGATTATCCTACTTCATCTTGCATTACTTAAATTAGGGACATTGTTGTCCTTCTCGAAGCCACCCTCATTTGAGCTCATCGTAGGACAAATGAATGTTTGATGATTTCCTCTCTATCTCACAAAACTGTAAGATACTTCTGCATTGTCTACATCAGGGGTGCCCACACTTTTTCGGCTTGCAAGCTACTTTTAAAATGACCAGGTTGAAATGATCTACCTACATTAAAAATGCTATATACCTGTATATACATATATATATATATATATATATATATACTGAGTATATTTTATACATGAAATGTATGTTGTCGTACCTTGCAGAACCTTTACGGCACAATAACAATTCAATACATTTATGGTCACTACAGTATTTGGATTTAATAATCGTCATGTGGGAAAAGGCTGACTCGCATAAATAAGTAGAGTCGAATAATGCGGTCAAGGAGCTTTTGAATTCAGCCAATTGAAAAATGACAGCTGACGATTAACTGCGTTTAGCAGTAGCTCGCGCGTTTGATCGTGTGTGCGGGATGACAGAAGAAAAGAGATCTCCGACTGGCCACCCTGTATGTCAATCAAGTGGCAAATGCCATAGGAAGGATATATGATTGACTAACGTTTAATTTTTTTTTTATTTATTAATGCAACGATCGCAATCGACGCATTGGGCACCCCTGGTCTACATACAACAATTTACTATTCAAACAGCCTAAAATCGCACAAGGAATGCCTCAAAGGGCCTTGACACTCTAAGAAGTCAATAAAAAAGTCCCAAAAAACTTTCCCATACCATAGTACAGCTCCACTTAAAGGACAATAAAAATGTGTAAAATAATAAACAATTGAATAAAACATAAAATATTAACTGACTTTAGAAAATACTGTTGTTAGGACAAACAATGTGTTATTTTTATATGAAATACTGTACGACAGGGCTGGGACAAGGGTAAGGCAAATAAGGCACTTGCCTCAGATGAACAATGGGAATGGGCGCCAAATTGATGAAAAATGAAAATTAATACATTGCAAAATAAAAAAAGAAAAAATCCAAATGTATGTAGCAACATTCATCTAATACCTTAAGCAAACTGACAATTTGCATTGGACGCTCGATACACTCGTTTTCTCGTATGATATCGCCTTGGTAAACGACGACTAAAAGCAAGAAAAGTAAGACTTTAAAAAAGATTTTATATTGGGCATTTACTTAATTATTTATTCATTGTAATTGTATTAAATTTTGTTTTGTCTAAAGTATTCGGTATCTGAAAAATTTGTAATATTCTAATTCATCTCATGTGTAATACTTATTTTGTTTTTCTTTTGTTAAGGTTGGTGTGATTTTATTTTAATATGTGCAATTTTATGTTTCTATTACTATTGTACTATTACTGCATTCTGTGATTTTTTTATTTAATAATTAATAAATTTATTTTGTTCTCAAAATCATTTATTCATTTATTTTTATTTAATACCTATTAGTATTGAAAAACTAAATACATAAGGACTCAAATTTATCCTCCTGCCTCAGGTGAAAATACCTCTAGGCCCGGCTCTACTGTACGATTTTATCTTTCTTTGTCTTTTAGCATGATACCCGAGATAAGGAGATGAACGGATCCAAATCTGCATCTTTCACACACTTTGAACTGGTGGGTTTTCCAGGTCTTATGGACTACAAGACGGTTCTCTTTGTTGGATTCTTCATACTCCTGTTAATTACGATCACCGCTAATCTCCTTATTCTCTTTCTAGTGTCACTGGACCACAGACTTCACTCGCCTATGTACTTTTTCCTTTGTAATTTATCCCTTTTAGACATGTTAATGGCAATATCGATTATTCCTAAACTTCTGGCAGTTCTTTCTGGGTATGACAATACTCTTTCTATTGCTACTTGCTTTGGACAAATGTATTTCATAATGTCTATTGGTTCAGCAGAAAACTGCTTGGTGGCAGCAATGGCATATGACAGATACATCGCAGTGGTTAAGCCGTTACATTATAATGTGACAATAAATCTGAAGAAATGTGTGGTTATAATGGCCATCGTGTGGATACTTGGGTTTTTAATTCCAACTCCTATTTTTCTAGCTTTTGGGTTGCCCTACTGTGCTTCAAATAAAATCATGCACTGTTTCTGTGACTACCCAGCTGTACTTTCCCTGGCTTGTGGTGACATTAGTCTCCATGCCAATGGCACATTTGGTGCTGCCTTGGTAGTCAATTATGTACCTTTGCTTTTTGTTCTGTGGACATATTTCAGAATTCTACTTTCTGTTCTAAAACTGAAATCAACGGCGAGTCTAGCAAAAGCTTTTTCAATGTGCTCTTCACATATGACTGTGGTGCTGATGTATTATGTGTCCGCTTCTGTTGTGTATGCAGGGTTGAAAACCAACGGACTCTCACCCGACGGGCGCATTTTTATCGGAGGTTTGAATTACTTTTTAATGCCAATGGTGAACCCTATGATTTATAGCTTAAGAAATGAAAAAATAAAGGATGCAACAAAAAAATACATTCAGTTTAATGCCCTTTTTTTACACAATACCAAAAACGTCCATTAGCATTGTGGAAAGAGACTTGCCGAAAAGTTAAGTGATATTTTCTTCTTCCTAATACAACTTTTGCTTCACAGATTGAAAAACATTTACTGCTTACACTCTACTTTTGATTTCCTTTTGAATTTCAGGAAAAGAAAGTATAAAGTAGAAACACCAATTTCCTTCCAAAATGATATGAATACAATTTGTATATTTAGAAATAAGTATGACCAAATGAGGACCTGAGATAATAAAGTCAAGACAGCTAAGGTGTAAGCATGAGATTTGTTTTGATAGGCTACTCAGCTTAACATGTTGAAGAAAGTGTTTTTTGTGAAAACTCTGGGGTCAGTGTTTAGGAGCTTAAAGGGTGTCTAAGATTTGTAAATATATAAACCACCATAATATGGACGACTTTACAAGAGCATCCTCAAGTGCCCTAAATTGACCACAGCCAGATAAAGAATGGACATGAACATTTGGGTATGGACTGTCAATAATTTTTCTGAGCCAAAGCAATTATTAAATTGTAATTATGGAAGCAGTTATGATTAAATTATAAAAAATGGAAGCCATTGGTGCACACAAGTTTTATGTTAACAGTTTCTGTTTCCTTAATTTACTGTTGCTCTCTAAGATTTCTAGCCATATTGTATCTTCATCTAATGTTTTCCAAAATAACAAGCTAAGTGATGAGATCCACAAGGGTCACTTTCAGCCACAATACACTATAATATTTTTTCGTATCCTGTCATCAATGGATATTAAATGTATAGCTGGCATCGTTCATTTAATACTGTCATAATTTTCACCTGGTATTTTGCCTTCTCTTTCATATGCATTGAACTAAAAAATGAAAAATAAATAAAATTAAAAATAATACAAATATGAGCATTAAGGTCAAAGAGGGTAGCTTTCATTATCTTTGTTTTCTTATTTTGTTTTGGGTTTTTTTGTAACTGTTATTATAACAGTGGCAAGATTGGCAATCCAGCCATCATCAAAAACCTCACACGGTTCCAATGTGTTGCTCTGCTGCTCAGGTCCCAATCCAGGTCGTTTGTCATGTGGTGGGTACGGCAACGCGCTATCAGCATGTGCTCCCAACCTATTATGAGTCACTGCAAATAAAGGGTTTAATGGAAAATTAATGTTAAAGAATTCTGTATTAATATTCATATATTTTGTTATGGATTGTTTTATGTGTACAAGTATCCAGATAGTCATGCGTTTATATAGATGTGTGTCAATGTAGAACACTCTTCATTGAAGACAAGCTTAGAGTGCTTAGAATGGTTCACAAATGTAAAACATAAACAGAAAAACATATATAATGTAGCATTTAGAAATGCAATGTATACAGTGCCCTCCACAATTATTGGCACCCCTTGTAAAAAATAGTAAAAAGGGTTAGAAAAATATCACTATGCTGAAGAACTGTCATCTTGCACTTAAAAAATGAGAAACATCTGACTTTTAATTGAAACAAGTTCATTTAAAGAAGAACAAGAAATAAATATTTTTAACAAAAACACATGTGCCACAATTGGTGGCACCCCTGCATTTAATACTTTGTAAAACCTCCCTTTGCCAATATAACAGGGCTTTTCTTGTAACCTTTTATAAGGTTTTAGAATACAGAGCATGGCATCTCAGACCACCATTCTTCTTTACATAATCTCTCCAGACCATCCAGGGTCCTGGGCCCTCTCCTGTGTACTCTTCTCTTCTGCTCACTCCACAGGTTTTCAATAGAGTTCAGGTCAGGGGACTGAGATGGCCATGGAAGAACTTTGATTTTGTGGTCAGTTGACCATTGCAGGGTTGATTTGTGTTGTGATCCAGTTTTAGTTTCCTGGTGGAGGCATCCAGGCTTTGATTTAAAATCTCCTGATATTTCATGGAATCCATGATGCCATGTACCCTAAAATGGTTCCAGGGCCTTTGGAGGAAAAACAGCCCCACAACATCACAGAACCTTCACCATATTTCACAAGGTTTTTTTTGTTATAGCTATCCTTCTGTTTACACCAAACCCACTTTGTGTGTTTATTGCCAAAAAGTTACATTTTTGTTTTTTGTGACTATAGAACATGGTTCCAGTCAAAGTTGTAGTAACGTTTTACAAACACCAGGCACTTACGTTTGTGGATAACTGACAGAAAAGGCTTCCTTCTGGCATACCTTCCAAATAATATGTTGGCATGGAGATGCCATCTAATGGTGGTTCTGGAGACTTGATAACCCCAGGATTAACTTTTTCTTGTAGTTCCCCAACAATGATCCTTGGAAATATTATTGCCTCTCTTACCATCCTTCTCACAGTAATTGGTTGTAAAATAAACTTGGGTCCTCTTCCAGGCAAGTTTGACACAGTTCCATTTTTTTATTATTGCCCTAACTGTAGAATGGGCATTTTCAGGCAAGTAGCTCTTTTTTTATAACCATTCCCTGAATTATGAAGTGCAACTCACTTCTCTCTCATTTGGATTAAATGTTCTCTTTTCTTGCCTTGATGATGGTTGGCTTAGGAAATTTGGTTCTGTGTTTCCTCACATTTATCCCAATTAATCAGGAAGTCATTGATTTCAGCTGGAAAGTTCCTATACACTCTAATCAGCTTAACAATGTCCAGTTTAAATGGGAAACATGCTTCAGTTACATTGTTTCACATTAATTTCCAAGGGTGCCAAGGGGAAGCAAAAGTGTGTACAGCTGATGAGCCCCAAATAGGGTAAAGCACTTGTTGTGTACTCTGTATTATTTGGCAGGTACTATATAACATGTTTATAACCTGCTTTTTGCAACTGAGAGGACGTAGTCATCTGGCTGACCAACCACATGCAATACCTGGTAGGTAATCATCCAAATATCAGATTGTGATCAGCCCTATGCATATTTATATGTAGATAGATAGATATATAGTGTGGTTGCCTAAGTGAAGAAGGGTCAACAAAACAGGAATATTTTGTGCACATGGCACTCCAAAACAAAAAACAACAATTAATGACATGAGAAAGACAACAAAAATAAGGCCATATTGTCGAGTGACATGTAAACATATCATCTCTGCCGATAGGTCTATTGAGATGGAGCTCCTTTTGTCAAGTCGTCTCCACAATCAATGACACCTACTTCAGGGCTGTCGTCCCTTTAAAGCTTCAGAACCAGAATGGGTGGAGTCAGTTGTCCTCATTTGGATGGTTTTTCAAGACTAAGGAGGAAGAAAATGACAAGATTGTTAATGGCAGCGCCCCCTCTCAGCCCAGGGTGGTATCGCATACCTGGGAAGAGCTTGGATGGTGATCCTCAGACATGCATCTGTAACAATAGACAGATATATTGTATACATATATTCAATGAAAAGATGGAAATGACAAACTTTTCAGTTAAATTGTCAATTTATGAAATCTTCTGAGGTCCTTTAATACTCGAATTACCAAAGCCTACGAAAAAACTCGTAGATCCGTCCCACTTTAAACTGCTTCTCTCCTCTCCATCAGCATCTTTTGTCCTTTAAATGTGTTGATAAGCAGCAAGCAGTCTGCTATCACATCCCACACTGGCGCACAGTTTTCTCAGCTCAAGTCTGTTTACCTGCGTGTCAGTTGCTTGGAGATGTATAGAGTGAGAAGTCAAGCAAAATCACACCTTTTATAAATACTATATCATTATTTGGAACACATGCATTTCATGTGTGTTCTGTATCTACAACGATCTATGTAAACACATCGTTAAAAAAGAAACTTTTTACATGTTTTAGTAATAATTGACAAAATGCAGACATGAAGTTTATAATGTGTGAAGCCTGAAGTCCAAATATCAAAGAAACACTTTCACAAAAAGTACAAATATAACAGAACAAGTGCACTTTTATTCAAAAATATAACTGCAGAAAAAGAACCCACATTAGGGTGTGACATTGACACACATTTACTATGACCGCTTTGGTGGTGCAACAGTATCAACTGTTGACTGGTAATCAAAGCTTCACAGGTTTGATCCCTGACGAGTCCATTTTGAGAAGTGAGCTACTTTTATTCTTACTATTTTAGAATAAAAACATACATTTGATTTCAGTCTGTAACAGCCAGTGTAAATGTATGATACTTGTAAAGGTTAGCCTTGTTTTTTTTATTCAGTTTCATTCTCCCCATCTGACGCTGCTGTTTTCACATAAAGACGCGCTATACTTGTGACTTTACGCTGTAGGAAGTAAGTAAATAAACCAAGGTAAATAAGTAAATAACATTCGATCAGGCTCTTATATACAAAGTACAGCGATGGTAGCTTCCACATGCAGCTATAGACTCTTCAATTTGCAAGCGACTCTCCACGCTAGTGTTTACATCTGGACGGTATATGTGCCCTAAAAAGAAGTCTGACTGCATTCTTGTACCAATGAGTTGTGAACTGAAGTGTCTACATGCTCTTTTCGTGGCATTACACGTGTATTTTTTGAGCATGTCCATGTCGCTCAAACACAGGCTCTGCAGTGTACTTGTGACTTTAGGCTGTAGGAAGTAAGTAACTAAATCCAAGAAAATAACATTCTATCTGGCTTTTATGTAAGTAACATATAAATGTTGATGTACAAGTATAACAAAACAAGTGCACTTTTATTCAAGGGAGCACAGAGAAATAAGATGTGGCAGAAATAAGAATGTGGAGATGGATGTGTGGAGTTACAAGAAAGGAGAGAATAAGAAATTAGACAATCAAAGGTGCAACAAAAGTGAGAGAGATACAGGAAAGTACGTTGAAGTGGTATGGGAATGTAATGAGAAGAGGCAATGAATATGTGGGCAAAGAAAAAACAAAGGAAGAGTGGGGTAATTAATTTGTCTAGTTATGATATTTTACTAGTTGTGAAGTTTGGATTTTATATCTTACCGTAATTAAGCACATTTAGTATACATCCTATGTGATTGTAAGGCATTTTCAGGTAACCTAGGGTGCAATCAGACTATGTCAGGCTGTCGGTAGGAAACTATATGTTATGTTTACTGCATAAGAAAGGAAGCTGTCTTCAGCTTCTGTTTAGCAAAGAAAGGAGCTGAAAATGGCAAAGCAAACACACAATGCTGAAAATTAATGATATATCTATAGGACAATTTTTGTGTTTTTTGTTGACTATATTACTTATAATACAGTACGGTTCATTTTGCCTTGTGTCCAGCTAGCGAATGGAAGCAGCTAATGATGATAAGAAACTTTGTATGATGGAAGTAATCTAATTTAAATTGTGTATAAAAAGACCTCAGCAAGCAGAAAAGGGTGTGCATCTTGTTACGGTATGCTGTGTGCATCTAGTTACAGCGTCCTGTAATAGGAGTGCTCCCTCTTTGAAGGGAATAAATGGTTTATGATTTAAACTTCCTCCTGCCTGTTTTCTCGTAGAGGGTTTAGGTCACCCAGGAGGTGATGGTCGTTACTACAACCAGGCCAAAGCAGATGTGGATAGATAAATTAAAAGAAGATCTGATCCCTGCCTTGTGCCCTGTGTTGGCTGGGATTGGCTCCAGCAGACCCCCGTGACCCTGTGTTCGGATTCAGCGGGTGGATGATGGATGAAACAAAAGGGCTTGACTTGTGAGGAGGTGCAGGACCAAGTTGTTTAAGGATGAAGAAGTATCGTGCATTTTTTAGTTAAACTTTATAATAATTTTCATAATAAATCATTAACAAACATTAATGTTTAACAGATCATGGGTTCATGTACATTCAAATATACTGATCAAAAGAATTAAAGGAACACTTTTTAATCAGAGTATAGCATAAAGTCAATGAAACTTATGGGATATTAATCTGGTCAGTTAAGTAGCACAGGGGGTTGTTAATCAGTTTCAGCTGCTTTGCTGTTAATGAAATTAACAACAGATGCACTAGAGGGGGAACAATGAGATGACCCCCAAAACAGGAATGGTTTAACAGGTGGAGGCCACTGACATTTTTCCCTCCTCATCTTTTCTCACTGTTTCTTCACTAGTTTTGCATTTGGCTACAGTCAGTGTCACTACTGGTAGCATGAGGCGATACCTGGACCCTACAGAGGTTGCACAGGTAGTCCAACTTCTCCAGGTTGGCACATCAATACGTGCCATTGCCAGAAGGTTTGCTGTGTCTCCCTGCACAGTCTCAAGGGCATGGAGGAGATTCTAGGAGACAAGCAGTTACTCTAGGAGAGCTGGAGAGGGCCATAGAAGGTCCATAACCCATCAGCAGGACCAGTATCTGCTCCTTTGGGCAAGGAGGAACAGGATGAGCACTGCCAGAGTCCTACAAAATGACCTCCAGCAGGCCACTGGTCCGAATGTCTCTGACCAAACAACCAGAAAGACTTTATGAGGGTGACCCAAGGGCCCCATGTCCTCTAATGGGCCCTGAGCTCACTGCCCAGCAGCATGCAGCTCGATTGGCATTCGCCATAGAATACCAGAATTGGCAGATGCACCACTGGTGCCCTGTGCTTTTTACAGATGAGAGCAGGTTCACCCTGAGCATGTGACAGAAGTGAAAGGGTCTGGAGAAGCCATGGAGAACATTATGCTGCCTGTAACATCATTCAGCATGAGCAGTTTGGTGGTGGGTTAATGATTGTCTGGGAGGCATATCCATGGAGGGTCACACAGACCGCTACAGGCTTGACAAAGGCACCTTGGCTGCCATTAGGTATCAGGATGAAATCCTTGGACCCATTGTCAGACCCTATGCTGGTACAGTGGCTCCTGGTGCACGACAATTCCTGGCCTCATGTGGTGAGAGTATGCAGGCAGTTCCTGGAGGATGAAGGAATTGATACCATTGACTGGCCACCACACTTTCCTGACCTAAATCCAATAGAACACCTCTGGGACATTATGTTTTGGTCCATCCAATGCCACCAGGTTGCACCTCAGACTGTCCAGGAGCTCAGTGATGCCCTGGTCCAGATCTGGGAGGAGATCCCCCACAACATCATCTGTCATCTCATTAGAAGCATGCACCAATGTTGTCAGGCATGTATACAAGAACACAGGGGCCATACAAAGTGCTGCGTACAATTTTGAGTTGCTGCAATTAAATTTTGGCAGTTTAGTTATAATTGTCATTAAATGGTATTTTGTTATTCATTGTTAGGTAATGTACTTTTAAACATTTAAAATTATTTAACAAGTTACTAATAAAGCATGTGATCCACTTAGTAGCACATTATTCATTTTTAGGCACACATTCGTTCATGACTAGCTGATTAGTGACAAACATTTTTAAATAACAGTTACAAATGTTTTATTTTTCATAAACAAGCTTGTTGTTTGTTATTTATACTTTCTTTAAAACTGGTGATTTCAGGTTTTGGTCTTCTTGTAACACTGAGCTCCTTCCTAATAAGGTCCAATCAATTGAATTGACGGCAGGTAGACTCCAAATAAGGTGTAGAAAGATCTCAAAGATGATCGATACAATGGGATGCACCTGAGCCAGATTTCAAGTGTCAAAGCAAAGGATTTGAATACTTGTGTCAAAGTAATATTTCTTTTTTAAAATTTTGTAATAAATTTGCAAACACTTCTGAAATCCTGTTTTCGTGTCATCATTCTGGTGTATTGAGTGTTGCTTGATAAGGAGAAAAATGAATTTAAATGATTTTAGTACAAGACAGCAACAAAGCAAAATGTGATAAAAGAGAAGGGATTCAAAATGGTTGAATCCACTATATGAGGAGAGACCCAGCAGTTCCTGGGATCAGTCACTAGCATAGGAGTAGGGTGTGGCCATCGAATATCCTTCCAGGTATCACATGCATACAGTCAATCTGTCAAGTGGAACTGCGCTATGTTGAACAAGATGCCTATTTCTGACATTTTTTCTACAGTTATGCACGTGACTTTGACATTTTTTTTCTTCAAGCCAAAAAAAGCACATCAAGTCATATTGAAGATAAACACAAAGATAATCATGTTTTTCGTCATTAACGGACATGTCAATAAAGAGTTTCTCCATAAACAGATTGCTAGTCAGCACCATTACTCATAAGCGTTGACAGTCTGCAGAAAAGCATCGGTACAAAAAAAAAACAAAAGGACGTTTACAACAGTGGTGTATTTTGCACCCTGTCAGCGCACCTGCACAAACATACTGCTTTATCAGTCAACGAGTTTTTGACCAAAAACAATGTGGTTGTTACTTCACACCTTCTGTATTTGCCAGATCTCACTCCCTTTTTTTTTTGTTCATGAAATTCAAATTAAGACCAATGGGAAGACGATTTACTACAGTGTAACAAAAGAGGAGTACAGGAAAAGTTTCCAGGAATGTGCTGGGACAACTGTATTGAATCTCAAGGAAGTATTTTGAAAGTAACTAAAAGGGAATTGCTGTAAATTGTATAATAAAGTTTTATTTTAACAAACATATATCCAATGTTGAAGTTAGTGAGCCCTCCTGTGGAGACATTACTCATAAGTGGCGTTTAAGTAGATAGAGTCTGTGTGTGATTGTGGCTGGTAAACGTAGGGTGTGACAGCAGCCAAATACATAATGAACTTGGAGAGACCCACTCATCACACAATAACAAAGGGGTCTTTCATGTAAAAAGAAAAAATGTAATCGGTCTCTTTTACTCAATGTGAACATCATCGGCAATTGTAGTGTGGCTGTTTAGCAAAAGGTCAAGGCGTGAAATGGCGTGATTACATTTGCCCAATCTACTATATAATAAAACACTAAGGTCTGTGAGTTCAGTCCCCCTGAGCAATCCGATTGGACAGTTTGACTTTGGTGTGATTTGGTGATTCAATGAAAATGGAAATTCAAATATGAGGAGCACCACGAGGAATAAAGGCTTATGAGTAATTCTAAAAAGCGTAGGTGAAGAAACATTCACACACACGCCAACACGGAGGAAAGCTGCTGAAGGTACACATAGGGCAAGACATAGCAAATATTCTTAAATAGTACCTGTCTTTGAGAGATACCATGGCTAATAAGCAATTCAATTCCATAAACATACTTACTGTCACTTGTCACAGGAGGCTGGGGGTCAGACTCAACTGGGACGCCTGGAAGGACCAGGAGGTGGTCTATACGTTCGCAGGCCACAAGGGGGCAACCGCCCTGGATTTTGAGGGGACCACAGGGAAGGAGCAAGGAGGCTCAAGCCCAGTGAAACCTGTGGCCACCGCCAGGGGGCACCCTGAGCGCCGTGGAGCCCGGGATATCGGCACTTCCTCCACACCTGGGAGGGTGAAGGAAGAACCTTCCAGTGACACCTGGAGTGCTTCAGCGAGCAAGGGCAGCACTTCCGCCTCACCAGGAAGGGTTGCTGGAAGAGTGTCATCAGGCACCTGGAGCACATCCGGGTGGGTGTAAAAGGGGCCGCCTCACTCCAAGCAGGGAGCTAGAGTTGGGAGCGGGAGCAGGACGAGGCTTCCGTAGGGAAAGGCAAGGTGGCCCACGGACATTGAGAGAGAGACCCGTGAAGAAGGTGATTGGTGCTGGGAGCGCTGTGTGCTGTGTGGCACTTATTTGTTGTTTAATAAATGTGTGTTTGGCAAAGTACTGGTGTTAGTCTGATGGTGTTCGGACCCGAGCTCACACACTGTAATCAGAAATCTTGGCAATTTCTAGGTCTGAACAAGGTCTTTACATTTCTACTAATATATTGACAATATTAGTGTGTAAATGTCAGCAAAATCTATGTGTAACATAATGAAGTAATAGCAAAAAAAAATCACCAACATTTTTATGCCCAATTAATTTAGTAATCCAAGTGATTTTATCATTGCAGATCAGTTTAAATACCTAGGGGTAAACATCAGAAGTAAACCTAAAGCTCTCTATCAACAAAATTTCGCTGTCTGCATGGAAAAAATTAAGCAAGACTTGCATAGATGGTCAACCCTTCATCTCACTATAACTGGAAGAATTAAGATGAATATCCTTCCTAAGCTTCTCTTTTTATTTCAAAACATTCCAATATACATCAATAAATCATTTTTTAAGAAATTAGATTCAACCATAACGTCATTTATTTGGAATTAAAAACATACACGTATCCAAAGAGCGACCCTACAAAGGCCGAAGGCAGAAGGTGGCATGGATCTACCCAACTTTCAGTTTTATTACTGGGCAGTAAACATAACAGCTATAAAAACCTGGACACAAATAGATGAACATTCACAGGCTTGGTCCGCAATAGACATAAAACCCTGCAGTACTTCTTTATATTCCTTGCTTTGTGCCCCAATAAATGCAAGTTATCGCCAATATACTAACAACCCAATGGTGCTTCACTCAATCAGAATATGGAACCAATGTAGAAAGCATTTTAAGATAGAGAAGTTTTTATCTGTGGCACCTCTGCATGAGAATCACCTTTTTCAACCCTCACAAACATATTTAGTTTTTAATATTTGGAAAACATTTGAGATTAAATCACTTAGAGACCTGTACATAGACAACATCTTTGCATCCTATGAACAATTACATTCTAAATTTAACTTTCCAGCAACACCTTTCTTTCACTATCTTCAAATTAGAAACTTTGTCAAACAGAACCTGCTTGCTTTTCCTCACTTCCCACCTTCCTCTATGCTGGAAAAAATATTGATCAGTCTTGAGGACTCAGACAACATCTGTAATATATAAAAGCATTTTTCAGCCACTCCCTTTCAAAGATCCACGAGGACAGTGGGAAAAGGATCTCACACTCAATAGCGAGAATTCACTTCAGCTCCATATGTACAAAGCATACAATTTTTCAACTCAAAATTATATATCAAGCACATCTGTCTCGCTTAAAATTGTCCAAAATGTTTCCAGTGTGAGATCCAACCTACGAACGTTGCAATCAACCTCCAGCCACACTGGGTCACATGTTTTGGGCCTGCAACAAATTAACATCATTCTGGACCAAAATCTTTAAATGCCTTTCAGACAGCCTTGGTCTCACAATTCCTCCTAATCCATTAACAGCTGGTGGGCTCATAGAGGGGCTTAAAGTGGAGAAGGACAAACAAACTGTAATGGCCTTGACTACACTATTGGCATTCAGACTTATTATGCTCAACTAGAAGAATCCTAAGTCTCCTCTTTTAAGTCAGTGGGTAACTGATGTTTTATATTATTTGAAATTGGAAAAAATCTAATACTCAGTTAGAGGATCTGTGCAGAACGTTTTCAAAACCTGGCAGGATCTCATCAGTAATATTTTAGAATAAGCTCTTAAAGCACTGAGGAAGCAGATTCTCTTCCTATTTCTTTTTCTTCTCCATTTATCTTTATCCGCTTATTAAACTTATCAATTTACTTATTTTTACTAGCTTTAAGTTTTACTCTGTTGGCCATGCTCTCTTTCTCAGGGGTGGGGATTGATTTGTTTTCAATCCTATTTTTGTAAAAATTCATCTACTTGTATAGAGTGATTACAATAAAATCAATAAAATAAAAAAAAAGTAATCCAAGTGGGGGTGGCGCAGTGGTAGCGCTGCTGCCTCGCAGTTAGGAGACCCGGGTTCACTTCCCGGGTCCTCCCTGCGTGGAGTTTGCATGTTCTCCCCATGTCTGCGTGGGTTTCCTCCCACAATCCAAAGACATGCAGGTTAGGTGGATTGGCGATTCTAAATTGGCCCTGGTGTGTGCTTGGTGTGTTTGTGTGTGTCCTGCGGTGGGTTGGCACCCTGCCCCGGATTGGTTCCTGCCTTGTGCCCTGTGTTGGCTGAGATTGGCTCCAGCAGACCCCCGTGACCCTGTATTCGGATTCAGCGGGTTAGAAAATGGATGGATAATCCAAGTGACAAATTTTCGAAAGCTGTAAAACTGAGTGTTTATAAAGCAATTCCTAACTACCCCTCAGGTTTTAACTTTATGTAGCAGTCAATGCTGAAAGAAATATAAGGATGAAGTACTCAAAGAAGCGTATGGATGAAAGGACTCTTAGAGTCTGAAAAGGAGAAGTTCAGTTTATAAGAGCGTGTTTTTTAATGGCTAGCTATGTGCTGAATGTGCATTGTGTAAGTCTGAGAGATCAAAACATCACAGAAAATAAAGGAATTTAAAAGTATGTCTATTTTAAACATTTTTAAGCACAAAAGTATGTGACAAACATTTTGACTGGACAGTGTGAAATTTAGACCCATCTAAACAAGTACAAATATGCATGAATCAGTAAATCCAGGGTGACATCAAAAATAAAAGGAGATCAATTTAGTTTGTTTTTATATTTCATTGACCATTCTATGCCCTTTCTTTATTTATCAATTTAAAAATATAAAAATCTTTCTGGTAGGCAGTAAATGTTTTGTTACCACTTCTGATAAAGCTTTTGATGTATTAGACATCAGTCCCCTGCAGAGTGTTAATTAATGTCTAGAAACAAAACGGCTTCCTGTTCTGTGTGATTGACATTCACTGTTTACCACTGAGACTTCTGTGAAAGCTTAAAAGACTGAATATTACGATCCCGATCTGACGGTCATCATGTCCTGAGCAACAAATGGAGAGCTAAAATGAATCAGGTATGTGGAGGTGTTGGCGTCTCATATATAATTCAAATTATTCTTTAGCTGTTACTTGTATGCAAAATGTATTTCATGCAATGCAAAAAATGCACGTACAAAAATGTGAAAAAAAACACAAACAGGAGCTGTGTACCTTTTATTTAGCAAAAAAAAAAATCTGCCAAAGGGTAAGCAAAATGTACTTGACAGGATTTCTTAAAATAAGCACAATAATTTAAAACACAGATTTATTGATTAGTCAGTAAATCTTACAGTAAAGAAAACAAGATTTAATGGCTTGACATAAACACCTTTCACTTGTCACAGCATTTCATTTTTTTCAGTGTAATGCATTTTACTGATTGCTTAGATCTGGATAAAAGACAACCTCATAGACATTTATTAACTGCCAAAATACACAAACAAAATAGCAGGTGCTGTATGTAGGAGAAATGTTAATTTTGTACAATTTTGTGCATTCTGCTAAAACATTCATTTGTCAATAATATATATATATAAATATGGGTGGCATGTTGGTGCAGTAGTAGCACTGCTGCCTCACAGTAAGGACACTAGGGTTCACATCCCCTCTCCTCCTCACATGGAGTTTGCATGTTCTCCCCGTGTCTGTTTGGGTTTACTCCGGGGTCTCTGGTTTCATCCCACAGACCAAAGACGTGTGAGTTAGATGGACTAGTGATACTAAATTGGCCCTGGGTTGTGATTGGTGTGTGTGTGTGTGTGGATGTGTGTGTTTGCCTTACGATGGACTGGTGTCCTGTTCAGGGTTTGTTCCTGCCTTGTGGCTTATGCTAGCTGAGACAGGCTCCAGCACATGCATGTCACTCTGTTCAGGACAAAGCAATTTAGAAAATGACAATATATAGATACAAATATTTTTACATAGCATAGCATTTTCATACTGCATTTAAACTGATACTCTAAATCAGGACAAAAATAAATCTGTATGTCATTTATTGAGACAAATCACTGATAGTTTACACCTTTAAATGTGCAAATCATTTATTAACAAGAATCACCAAAATCACAGATACATCCTAATGTTGTCCATTCCTTGGGCTCATTGCTTCTTGGATAGTAATGGGCTCTTTGTGACTCTGAGCTCAAGTAGTGTTTATGAAACACAGAAGAATGGGTGGGAGCTAAAACCACAATGAGGTCTTTTTATTAACATTAGTAAAGCAGAAAAACGTGTGTCAGTAAAATTCTGAATAATATGACTAAGAGTCGCTCCATAATAAGTTAGTCTGCTATTTAATTCCAATTCAATGCATAATTCTGAATTTCTTGCATGTGATGATTATTTTGAGATTAACAAGATGGAGTAGCATGTCTGCTTATTTCTGAGCAATTTTTTGCTGTTAGTTATACATAGGCGGCATGGTGGCGCAGTGGTAGCACTGCTGCCTTGCGGTTAGGAGACCCAGGTTTGGTTCCCGGGTCGTCTCTGCATGGAGTTTGCATGTTCTCCCTGTGTCTGCGTGGGTTTCCTTCGGGTGCTCTGGTTTCCTTCCACATTCCAAAGACATGCAGGTTAGGAGCAGTGGCAATCCTAAGTTGTGCTTGGTGTGTGGGTGTGTGTGTGCCCTGTGGTGGGCTGGTGACCTGCCCGGGGTTTGTTTCCTGATATGGACCCTATGTTGGCTGGGATTGGCTCCAGCAGACCCCCATGACCCTGTAGTTAGGATATAGTGGGTTGGGTAATGGATGGATGGATTGATGGATATACATAAGCATGCTGTTTCTAGAAAAAAAATTAAATTTTTTCTGTAGAGCATGTTAATATATTTATCTTGTAAATGTTGTGACCACCAGGGGGATGGTGTAGAAGTCCAAACCCAAAACACAACTTCACAGACCGAAGTCCCAGTATAATAAAAAGGTCTATTCACATGAAATACCTTGTACAAAGGCTTCCAAAGTGACATAAATCAAATATAACACAGTCAGTCCTTAACACTGACACGCCATCACATATTACAAAATGTGCAGCCTTCAGATGACTGGCCAAAATCAATGTTCTGTCTGCATTCTGCAAGGCAATAAGTCCTGAAATTGGAACTGTTCTGCTGTTAGAGGATGATCGTCTGAACTTCAAGCTAATTTACTTTATGTGTCAGGTTGGTTTTGATGGGGGATGGATTTATTAATTTCTTCCATCTAACAAAAGCATTAAAATCAGTTCTGTATTAAATTAATGATAAATTTTACCCCTTAAAGAGCATATATAAAAAAATAAAAGGTACATTCTTTTATATGAAATTTAGAAATATATAAACACTTGACATGACAAAACATTCCTAAAAATAGACTGCACATTTATTTATTAATGGCGCAAACATAAAGAAAAATAGAACAATCAGTCAATGGCCTCATTTTGGTTATGTACAACCTTGTTAGACACACACACCATGACAAGGTAATTTGTGGAGGAGAAAAGATTAAAATAAAAGATCAAGTATGCAAACAACAGGCACATGCTACTTTATTTGTCACAAAGGGGAAATTTAGCTTTTACAGAAGTTCACGAAATATTATAACAAAAATTCAATAACAACATTAGCCCCACCGCAATACAAGTAAGAATTAAAAATACACTTACAATCTCTGACTTGGCTAAAGATAAAAAAAGCAGTCTCAGTCCCAGTGAGGCATTATGCAGGCGTATTTGCGTATTGCTGTTGGTATAAAGGAGTCTGCCGTGTTTCTTGCTGAATGATTTGTTGGCCAAAAGTCCTCAGTGTTGGTGTGTCAGAGAGAGGATGTGCAGCATTATTCATATTGCCACTCAGTTTTGTCTTTATTCTCTCCTGCACGCAAGAGGGCGTCCCATAACCAAGCCTGCCTTTTTAGCTGTTTTTTTAACTCGGTGGACCTCTCTTGAAGTGATGTTACTGGCCCACAGCATAACACAACATTTAAAAACTGGCCATCACAGAATTGTAGGAGATGTAAAGGATGTCACATTAAATGAACACAGTGATCTAATAAAAAAAATCTACTCGTCATTTCTTCTATAGTTCCTGTGATATGAGACCAATCCATTGATGTGTAATGCCCAAGTACTTGTAGCAGTGCAACACCTCGACATTCACTCCCTAAATAGTGACAAGAACAATACAAAAATTAGCCAGCAGTTATAATTAATATAATTGTTTATAGTTAATAAACAGTAAATGCCATACTGATAGTGTTAACAAGATGCTTGGCAATATATCTAACAAATGTAACAAACTCAACACACAATTACCATCAAAATAAACTCAATTATAAGATACTAGCTGTGTAAGTCTGCGCTGTAAAAAGCCTAGGTTCCTAGAAACAATGGATTCTGGCACTTCAATCAATCAATCGCATTGGTTGTGTATTAGCGGCTAAGCGAGTTTCTCTTTCCTTGGCAGTTTTGTATTGCCAACGTGCTCACCTCTGTTGTCAATCAGTGTCTAAGCGAGTTTCTCCTCAGAGGTGTCATTTTGCCGATGTGCTTGCTTCGCTTGCGTATTATCAGCTAAGCCAGTTTCTCTTTTCTCGGCAGTTTACTTTGGCGACAGAGTCGCTTTCTTTGAGCTTCATGCAATAGCCTCTCACCTCAGGGCTGGACAGACAAAGCAGGGTGCATTGTTAAAGTATCACAAGATAAATCTGTAAATTCAAAGACCACCAACGTATAGTTCAGTAAAATTGCTGCGTCAATAAATAGCTGATCCTGAAATTTGTAAATAAATAGGTAAAACACCACAAAGAACATGTAGATTCATTTTAATATTCACATTTGCTATGCAGATGTTTTTATCTAAAGCAGCTACAAGAGAAACATGTACTTGAATCTGCTTGCCTTTCACTTTTCATTGTACTTTCTGATAACAGATTACATATAAGAAGTCTTATTTCTTTTAACCAGGTATTAACCTTGACTCTTAATGATTATCTTGTTTGGGAGTGTACAGAATACTTAATGCTGATTGGTGAAAATTAAAAATATATTAAAATGTGTTGTGTAAATGCATCTAAATAAAAAGAGTGCTCTGTTAGATTTCTTCAGTCTGCCATGCTGCATTAAGAAGAGCACATGGGACTCCACCTGTAGGTGTAAATAAAGAACACCAATGTTTGAATTTCATTTAAAATGACTGCTGAGGACTCTACTTTATTTAGTGACAACTCAACTTACAAAAGAGGTCAACTTAATCAAGAAAACATTTATGTAAACATTAGTTTGTAGGACTGTTTGGGAAAAAGAATAACAAGACAAGGTGACAAAATTGATCATCGCCAGTGAAGAGCTCAGAACTAAATACTAGTTTATTAAATTTCCTTGGTTACAAGAATCTATCGGGTTTCCATCTGGATTTAAATGACAGGACTATATTTGCACTCACTATTCTAAAAGAAAAAAATCTTCACTCTTTGTTTATGTGAAAGTTGTCAGGCCTTTAAAAAAATACCAGAAGATCTATCTACTTGCCTTAGATGAATGCTTAATTTTGAGGATGCTACAGGTGGTCTTCACAGTTCAGTATATACCAGCCAATTAAATATCCTGCACAAGTATACCTCCATTGAAAGAGCATTCTTACACTTTCATCCCTTTAATTATAAAACTTGTCCCACATCTATTTTTTTATCCATGTACCTATTTTCCAAAATGACTTAACACTTTAAACATGAGGTACAAATTAAGACATTGAGCCTGTCAAATCGCGATATACTAGGCAACTCTTATTTCAGTTTACAGCCACTATAGATGCAGCCATCTTGCTGGTGAGTGTTGCTGCCACATCTCAGTTAGCTAGTATACTGCTGCAATCGTTTTTTTTTTTTTTTTTGTAGCAACAGCTAGTGCTATAAATAGACAGTTTGTAGTTATGTTGTCATGAAAAAGGTATATAACTGCTGATACTTTGAAACAACTAGATTTGCTGCCAGTTGAATATTTTGGTGATAATGACAGTGATCGAAATAGTGACAATCAGTTGGATGATGTGGAAACTGTAGGCTCTGGCACTGATGTGGATTGCTGCCTCGTAGGTGTTTCTTCATCACAAAACATCCAACTTGTCACGACTGACAGGACAGCACTACATGAACATTGTGCTACACTCTGAGCGCAAACAGTCATCAACTACCAATTGAATTGTCTTCAACAGGCATGAACAGTGCAAGGAAATGTTATATTTTTGGCACATCTTTTTCTAAGCCTGTACTCTGCGTGGCGCTTCTAGGACTGTAATTCATACGGAGACTTTTAGTTGTGTTGCTGGTGAAAATAAAGTTTCTTTACATTTTTAACAGAATTACTGATGATAATAAAACCTTTGTTATTTGATACATTTCTTTACATCTTTACGAGTTTTGATTGAATTTGTTATTTATTATATAAGCATAGACCAATACTGTTATGTCCTGGTAATAAATAGTCCAGCAGTCAATGTGTTGATAAAATTTAAGATAGTTGAAGTCAGGAGCTTGTCCCAGCAGCACTGGATGCAATACAGAGTGGTAGTAGGACAGTTTGATTTCTAATTACTGTAGATATTAATTCATTTTTTTCAAGTTATCTTTTTCACATTTCATCCGAAATACCAGTTCATTGAGATGGTGTTACATTCATACAGTATATTCATATTCCCATTTCACACTTTAACTCCTTACTCTTTCCATTGATGCCTGTTCTCTCATTCATGTTAAGGTTTGGCAATTTGTGGTCTGCCACACATGGATGTCAGCATCTACTATTATATTTATTTGCTTGCAGATACTTTTCATCTTTTGAAGATTATAATATATAATATATGTTATTTTCATTCTTCCTTTCAGTTTGAACTTGGAAATATAAAAATGAACGATTCCACAGTTGCATCTTTCACAGAGTTTGAACTGGTGGTTTTCCCCGGTCTTTTGGACTACAGGATGTTTCTGTTTTTTGGATTCCTTATTCTACTGCTAATCAGTGTGACTGCCAATCTCCTTATTCTCTTTCTGGTTTCACTGGACCACCGGCTACACACACCTATGTACTTTTTTCTTTGGAATTTATCCCTCTTGGACTTACTGATGACAATCGCAATTTTACCAAAACTGCTAGCAGTTCTTTCTGGATATGACAGTACAATTACTGTGACTGCCTGCTT
Source organism: Polypterus senegalus (assembly GCF_016835505.1). Taxonomy (NCBI): domain Eukaryota; kingdom Metazoa; phylum Chordata; class Cladistia; order Polypteriformes; family Polypteridae; genus Polypterus; species Polypterus senegalus. The sequence continues at coordinate 17,985,561 of NC_053155.1, forward strand.
TGGGCAAATGTATTTTGTCATCTCTGTTGGAACCACAGAAAATTGTTTGGTGGCAGCGATGGCGTATGATCGTTACATTGCTGTGGTGAAACCTCTACATTATAATGTAATCATAAATGTCAAAATGTGCTTCATAATACTGGCCACCTCTTGGATACTTGGGTTGGTAATTCCGGCAACCTCCATAATATTAGCTTCAAATCTGCCCTACTGTGCTTCTAATAAAATCATGCACTGTTTTTGCGACTATCCAACTGTAATTTCCCTGGCTTGTACTGATATTACTGATCATGCCACTGGAGCCTTTGGACTAGGCTTGCTCTGTAACTATTTGCCCATGCTGTATGTCCTCTGGACGTATGTCAGAATCGTGCTTTCAGTTTTAAAGGTAAAAACAACGGAAAGTCGAGCAAAAGCTTTCTCGATGTGCTCTTCACACGTAACAGCGGTGCTACTCTACTACGTTTCTAATTCCGTAGTATATGCAGGGTTAAAAATGAACAACCTTTCATATGATGGCCGCATTTTTGTTGGGGGATTGAATTATTTTTTAGTTGCAATTGTTAACCCAATGATTTACAGTTTAAGAAATAAAAAGATGAAGGAAGCAGCTAGAAAATATTTTAACTTTGTCATCAGTTTTCCTACAAAGAAAAAAACATTTCTTGGTAATTCATAACAGGAGTACGTTAAAGTATCAACTTGAAGACTACACTAATCCTTTAATATTGTCCTTGTCCAAACTCAAATGGTTTCCTCTTAATAAACATGGACTGACATTGCCATTAATTGACAGTTGAAATATTCTAATTTGTATTATTTTTATTTCTATTTATTTGTAACTTCTATCTTTATGTGTAAATATAATTAATTCAACAGAATGCTTTTGGAAATACTGTAGCTGAATAAGTTAAAAACAAAAACACCCTGGCTTTGTGTTAACTTATGAAATAACACGTCAAATAAATAATTGGTGATTTTGTTAATTAAATGGCCATTTCCTAGTTATCTATATTAAAAACCTTTCCAAGTAATGAAGTTAAAAAGCCTACCTGGCTGCTTTTAGTGTGGACTTCTCCCTGTGTTTACATCAGTTTCCCCCTCGTACTCCAAGCTTCCTCTGTATAAGCGTGCCCAATGGTTGGGCTGACACCAAAGTTATGGTTGGTTCATGTGTTAAGTTTAAATTTGCTGGCACAACATACCTGTGAAACTGAATCTGGAAAATTCAGCTTTAAAAAATCAATGGTGGTAAATTAAAAGTATCTTAAGGTTGTAACAAAGGCGCTATATAGGCGCCGGACCCGACACAGATGGACACGGAGACACGTATAAAAAGTACAAAGACATTTATTTTTCTTCACCTGTGGGCGCACGTCTTCCCTGTGACCCACAGGCAATACACAGTCCCACAAAACACCAGTCCAACTCACAGCAACACCACCTTCCTTCCTTTACCACCACTCCTTCTCAAGCTTTGTCTCCTTCCTCCCAACTCTGGCTCCTCGAGTGGTGGTGGCTGGGCCCTTTTATAGCCCACCCGGAAGCGTTCCAGGTGATTAACCACCTGGTCCTGATTGCACTTCCGGGTGGGGCTGAAGACTCGTCCAGCTGGGCTGTGGGAAGCAAACACCCCCCCTAGCGGCCACCCCAGGCCCCAACTAAGCTGTGGAGGACTCCATCTCCCATGGAGCCCTGTGGGCGGTTGGGGAATCACCGTCGGCCAGGGAGGCTGCCACCAAGCGTCACGGGGGGGGAGTTATTGGACTGCCCATGGCGGCTCCCCCGGAACATAAGCAGCAGGGGCGTTCCTGCCGGGCATGGGACCCGGCTGTCCTTCACAAGGTACAATGGGCACAAAGTCGTCTAATGAACAGCTCAAGTTGCATTCCTCTCCTATGGACTGCAAGAATGAGATCATAATTGCAAACAGCTGAAATTAGGTTTCTGGTCTAGGATGCTGGCTTATTCTCCATGACAAGGTGAAGTGCTCAAAAGTATGGAAAAATCTCTGTGGATCAAAAAAACCAGTTGAGGTGGTTTGGGCATTTTGTTAGCATGTCTCTCATGGAGTGGTCTATTATGCATGACCATCTAGGTAAAAAATCCCTAAAGACACTGGAGAGACTATACATCTGAACTTGCCCTGAAATGTTTGGGAACTCCCCAGGAGGAGCTAAGGATAGGGTGACTATCACCAGTGAAAGAGTGAAAATAAATGAATGAGTCTGCTCTAAAACTCTTTTACTTCCAAGTAAGTTGACCATTCTTTCTGCTACATTAAAACATCAGAACAATCTAGACCAGAACAGGAAATTCAGCCCAGCCCACTGTTCCTATCCACTTAATTCTTCCAAAATAACATCAAGTTGAGTTTTGAAAGTCCCTAAAGCCCTACTGTCTACCACATTACTTGGTAACTTGTTCCATATGTCTGTGGTTCTCTGTATTAAGAAAAACTTTGTAATGTTTGTGTGAAGTTTACCCTTAACACGTTTCCAACTGTGTCCCCTTGTTCTTGATGAACTCATTTTAAAATACAAGTCTCGATCCACTGTACTAATTCCCTTCATAATTTTAAACACTTCAATCATGTCACCTCTTAATATCCATTTGCTTAGACTAAAAAGGCTCAGCTCTTTTAATGTTTCCTCATAATTCATCCCCTGAAGCCCAGGAATCAGCCTAGTCGCTCTTCTCTGGACTTTTTGTAGCACTTGTATGTCCTTTTTGTCGCCTGGAGACTGAAACTGCATACAGTACTCCAGATGAGGCCTCACCAGTGTGTTATAAAGCTTGAGCAGAACCTCCTGGGACTTGTACTCCAAACATCAGGGCGCTATATAACCTGACATTCTGTAGCCTTCTTCATGGCTTCCAAACTCTCTCTCACAGTTGATAGTGTCGAGTCCACTAAGACATCTAAATCCTTCTCATAAGGTGTACTTTTGACATGTAATACCTCACATTTATTCACATTACATTTCATCTGCCACAAATCTGCCCAAGCCTATGTGCTGGCCAAGTCCCTTTGTAATGATTCAGTGGCTTCCAAATTATCTGCCAATTCACCCATCTTGGTATCATCTGCAAACATAACTGGCTTACTTATATTCCTATCTAAATCATTTATATATATTAAAAATAGCAGCGGCCCTAGCACTGACCCTGTGGAACACCACTCTTAACATCGGCCAATTCTGATAAGGTCCTAAACCAGATACTCTCCCGGCCTCAACTGTGCCTTGATACTCTGTGAAAGTCAACCACTAAAGGAGGTAAGAGCTGAACCAAAGTTACAGGTCTATATTTAGTTTTCATTAGGTTAAAGTTTAGAAAGTTTAGTACAGATGTTTTAACATATAGGCAGAGTGGTAACACGAGTTAGCATTATTGCACCAGGGTCTGACTGTGGCTTGCATGTTCTTCCCATTTGTGGATTGATGGGTGTCAGTGATTGGGTTTAACTGCATACACTTATCTGCTCTAACACTGAATACTGGAAATGTGTCAGTAATACTTCTGAATTAACAAGATATATTAAGTCCCTTGTGTGTTGTGAAGTAAATAACATCCATTCCCTTCTTTCATCCAAAACCCGAGCCCTCAAAGATTCAAGGTATGAACACCAGCTGCTGAGCCACCAGACTACACCGTGTTAAAATATCTAGCAATTTACTGGACTAAAAGTAAACAGATCCTTTCTTAAATGCCTCTGTTAATTGGATTGCACGCAGTACACTCTTTTCTGATTGGCTGTGCGATTGTACCCTACAAAGGACTGACTTACCATCCACCATGTTGGTTTTTTACTTTATTCCCAGTGCTGCTCCAATAATCAATGGCTCCTAGTTGACCCTTTACTGGGAAGATTGAATGTACTCCTTGGCACATGTGGGTTCAGATATAACCTGTGATGGTCGAGGGAAGAAGGGTCGATAAGCCAAGAGTAGTTTGGGGTGACCTCATGGCTGTCTCAGTTTAATAACAGTTCTTTTAAACAAAAAAAAAAAAAACAATGCATAATGGCATGAAAACTACAATAAAACAAAAGCCATGTATCAAAGCAGCCCCAGATCGTCAGGCTTCTCTCAGTAAAGCACACTCTCATAATGAGGTTCTCTCTCTAGATTGTCTCCTTGGTCAAAGATGCCTACCTTTGGGTGGTCATCCTAATTCTTCTGGACCAGAAAGGGTGCAGCCAGTTGCACTCAGTGGGTGTTTTCTCCAGGCTGTAAATGGAATCGAATCTGCAACCTCTTGATTTAGAGGTAGCTGCTCTTAACTCTAACAATCCCATGTAATTGATAAATGGGCTTTTGTTTTTACATATTGACAGCAACATGAATATTGAATAATTTCTTTTACTTATATACTTGAATAAAGGAACACTTGTTTTGTTGTACCTTCTGTGAAAGTATTTAAAATCTGCACTTCAGTCTTCACACATTAAAAATTTCACATTTGCATTTTGTCATTATTATAACAAAAAAAATTTCTATTTTAGTTATGAGTTCAAAATTTCTTACCTTGCGTTTCCTGTCATCCTACATTTACCCAGATCATTGTAGACACGGAGCACACATGAAATACATGTATTCCAAATAACGATATATTATTTATCCTCTACAATTCCAGACACCTAACTCCCAAATAAAGAGACTTGAGCTGAGAGAATTTTGCATCTGACTTTATTTCAGCTGCCTTGGCAGGGGATGGGATAGCAAGGTGCTTGCTGCCAGTGCTGATTGACACATTTGAAAAACAAAGACGCTGATGAGGAGGTGCGAGGGAATTTAAGGTGGCCCGGAATTACGATTTTTTTTGTAGGCTTCAGGGATTCTAGTGTTAAGATGTGCTCACTGAATTCCGACAAAGACCAAGGTTAGGAAGAAAATGGGAAGACAGCTGAGTCATGCGATAGTTGAGTTAAACCCAGGGTAATGACAGAGGACAGTAAGCAATCTTGGAAAGACATGATAAAATATTGTGTAATCTAAATATGCTGAGTGACTATTCTTGATTTCTTATTCTTTTGCATGTTTGTCACACAAAATGTTTCTGATCATCAAACACATTTAACCATTAGTCAAATATAACACAAGTAAACACAAAATGCAGTTTTTAAATGATGGTTTTTATTATTTAGGAGAAAAAATCCAAACCTACATGGCCCTGTGTGAAAAAGTAATTGCCCCCTGAACCTAATAACTGGTTGGGCCACCCTTAGCAGCAATAACTGCAATCAAGCGTTTGCGATAACTAGCAATAAGTCTTTTACAGCGCTCTGAAGGAATGTTGGCCCACTCATCTTTGCAGAATTGTTGTAATTCAGCTTTATTTGAGGGTTTTCTAGCATGAACCGCCTTTTTAAGGTCATGCCATAGCATCTCAATTGGATTCAGGTCAGGACTTTGACTAGGCCACTCCAAAGTCTTCATTTTGTTTTTCTTCAGCCATTCAGAGGTGGATTTGCTGGTGTGTTTTGGGTCATTGTCCTGTTGCAGCATCCAAGATCGCTTCAGCTTGAGTTGACGAACAGATGGCCGGACATTCTCCTTCAGGATTTTTTGGTAGACAGTAGAATTCATGGTTCCATCTATCACAGCAAGCCTTCCAGGTCCTGAAGCAGCAAAACAACCCCAGACCATCACACTACCACCACCATATTTTACTGTTGGTATGATGTTCTTTTTCTGAAATGCTGTGTTCCTTTTACGCCAGATGTAACGGGACATTTGCCTTCCAAAAATTTCAACTTTTATCTCATCAGTCCACAAGGTATTTTCCCAAAAGTCTTGGCAATCATTGAGATGTTTCTTAGCAAAATTGAGACGAGCCCTAATGTTCTTTTTGCTTAACAGTGGTTTTGCGTCTTGGAAATCTGCCATGCAGGCTGTTTTTGCCCAATCTCTTTCTTATGGTGGAGTCGTGAACACTGACCTTAACTGAAGCAAGTGAGGCCTGCAGTTCTTTAGACGTTGTCCTGGGGTCTTTTGTGACCTCTCGGATGAGTCGTCTCTGCGCTCTTGGGGTAATTTTGGTCGGCCGGCCACTCCTGGGAAGGTTCACCACTGTTCCATGTTTTTGCCATTTGTGGATAATGGCTCTCACTGTGGTTCGCTGGAGTCCGAAAGCTTTAGAAATGGCTTTATAACCTTTACCAGACTGATAGATCTCAATTACTTCTGTTCTCATTTGTTCCTGAATTTCTTTGGATCTTGGCATGATGTCTAGCTTTTGAGGTGCTTTTGGTCTACTTCTCTGTGTTAGGCAGCTCCTATTGAAGTGATTTCTTGATTGAAACAGGTGTGGCAGTAATCAGGCCTGGGGGTGGCTACGGAAATTAAACTCAGGTGTGATACACCACAGTTAGGTTATTTTTTAACAAGGGGGCAATTACTTTTTCACACAGGGCCATGTAGGTTTGGATTTTTTCTCCTAAATAATAAAACCATCATTTAAAACTGCATTTTGTGTTTACTTGTGTTATATTTGACTAATGGTTAAATGTGTTTGATGATCAGAAACATTTTGTGTGACAAACATGCAAAAGAATAAGAAATCAGGAAGGGGGCAAATAGTTTTTCACACCACTGTATGTTACTGGCAATATGTGAAAAACAGAGGCGCTGACGTCTGAGGTTTGATCACCGCAAGGGGAAGCAAAAGTGCATACAGCTGATGAGCCCCAAATAGGATGTATTTACACGTGTACACTGTATTATTTGGCAGGTACTATATAACATGTCTATGATCTGCTTTTTGCAACTGAGAGGACGTAGTCATCTGGCTGACCAACCATGTGCATTACCTGGTAGGTAATCATCCAAATATCAGCCCTATGCATATTTATATGTAGATAGATAGATTGATATATAGTGTGGTTGCCTAAGTGAAGAAGGATCAACAAAACAGGAATATTTTGGGCACATGGCACTCCCCATTTAATAATAAGGTCCAAAACAAAAACAACAATTGATGACATGAGACAACAAAAGTAAGGCCATATTGCCGAGTGACATGTAAACATATCATCTCCGCCGATATGTCTATTGACTTGGAGTTCCTTTTGTCAAGTCGTCTCCACAATCAATGACACCTACTTCAGGGCTGTCGTCCCTTTGAAGCTACGGGACCAGAATGGGTGGAGTCAGTAGCCCTAATTGGGTGGTTTTTCAAGACTAAGGAGGAAGAAAATGACAAGATTGTTAGTGGCAGCGCCCCCTCTCAGCCTGGGGTGGTATTGCATACCTGGGAAGAGCTTGAATGGTAAACCTCAGACGTGCAAATATATTGTATGCATATATTCAATGAAAAGATGGAAATGACAATTTTTCAGTTAAAATGGCCCTCTATGAAATCAACTTCTGAGGTCCTTTAATCTTTTAGAATATTCAAAACCACAGACTTGGCCAACTGCCTGTCACCCCTGTTTGAGATGCCCTTCTCTAAATCTCTAACTCAAGTATATTATTATGGTTTGGTGATATGTCTGCTACCATTACAGTTTTTCTGTATTGGTAAGAACACTATTTCGATTATCAGATCAAAACTGAGTTATCAAATCAGGCAATGGAGAAGACATGTGGGAACACAGATTCTTCAGTCTCTGTTTGGAAAGAGTAAATATAACATGTGATATGGATGAAGTATTGTGGCCAGACCCAACCCAGAGGATGGATGCAGCTTACTTAGCACTACTGATCTGTTAGCCGCCCACCCAATTTCTTTAATATTTCCTCTTGAAATTCCAATTTTTCTTTACCTATGTTTATGGTTTTTGGACAAATTACTATATGGTGTATTTTGGTTTGCCCTACAACATTAAACACAGTAATGTTTGGAAAAATATATATTTTCTGATTCATCATTGCATTGTTGCTTACTGTATACATTTCAACAAGTTATGTTCACTCTAGAACCTTGTATGTAAATATTAATATTGTAAGTCTATGCAAGACAGAAGAGCTCTAGGTTTAGAACAACTGTGTAGCTGGTATGACCAAATATTTACTGTTATGCAAAAATGATTGCTTTTTCTAGATGTGTTTATGGGGTCTTGACTGCAGTGTTTCATTTTATAGGGGATGTGAGGCATTTTGAGCGGCTAACCAGGAAAAGCTGAGGTTGTTGCAGATTGAGGAAGGGGGCAAAGGTACAGCAGAAGTGCTGCATGCCCAGACTCTGGAGCTACCCAGGTGCCCCCTGGTGGTGGCCATGGACCCCCAACCGGGTTGAGCTTCTGAGCTCCAATTCCGTGGTCCCGATGTGAACCAAGGGGGCTGCCCTCTCGTGTCCCGGGGGAGGTACTCCTGTTAGTACGCCCATTCCCCCAGTCTTCTCTTGAAAAGGGCATCCCGGCCATCCATCACACCATTAATAGATGACAACAGATTTATTTTTCAAATCTGAAAGGATTTATGATTTTGAAAGGAAATTGCTGCATGCATTACCACAGGATAAATTCAGGTTTCCTTGATCTGATGTATCCTGCTAGACAGAGTACTTATACATTAAAGATTTCTGTTTTGTCTGCATATTAGGAGCCATTTTCAAATTCCAAAAACTATTTCATATAAAAACATTCACAGAATAAAATACATTTTATTTCAAAAAATGGTTCTACAAGGAACCATGCACACAATACAATAAAGTGTCACATTGGAACCATTAATTTTGAGAGTGTCAACTATGAAATCAGGGCTGGTATTAGGATTTTAGGGCAAGTTGGGGGCTAGAATAGCACCTTGTCTAAGATCTGGACTTGGACTGGACCTGCGTATTGTAAAGTTTCGAAATATGTAAAATAAAAAAAACAAGACTCAGACACGGAGTTGATAGCTTTTCTCTACTGCCACATTCAGTTACACTGCTGCACAAGAACAGTATCCAGTGCTTTCTGTCAAACTCTACCTCGATATAGCACTTGGATTCAATTGCTTAACTTATTTATAAACACTACAGCTTACAGAGTAAACATTGCACCCATTTAACTTGGTTTCACAAAGCAATCTTCCACTGCCCAGTTTCTGCAACTACTGTATAGCCATATGTTCCTCATCAATGTATATCCTACTCTATTATCTTGTCTGTCATTTCCAAATGTTTTTAAGTAAGAAAAATGTAAGTACATTTTATTTTATAAAGGATAAAAGGCCTGTGTACCAATGAATAAATTCTATTTTTTTAGATATACAAATGGTAATGCTTTTTAGCTAATTGGTTTATTTTTAAATTTTTTTAATAGAATGAACTTGATGAGACTGTGCAAGTGTGGAATACACATATTTTCAGACCTTCAAAAAATGACAAAGTCCCCTAACGGTCGTCCAAACATCATACACTTGATGCTGGAATTATATGGGACTAAAAACATTTTGTCTCCTATAGTCAAAGCTGATCTTTAGCTGTGTAAGAGTGCTTGTACTGTATATTTCGATCAACAGTCCCATAAGACCCTGATGTTTACAACAACAACACTTATTTATATAGCACATTTTCATACAAATAAAGTAGCTCAAAGTGCTTTACATGATGAAGAAAGAAAAAAAAGACAAAATAAATAAGAATTAAAATAAGGGAACACTAATTAACATAGAATAAATGTAAGGTCTGATGGCTAGGGAGGACAGAAAAAACAAAAAAACAAAAAAAACCTCCAGATGGCTGGAGAAGAAAATAAAATCTGCAGGGGTTCTGAGGCCATGAGACCGCTTAGCCACCTCTAGGCATTCTACCTAACATAAATAATCAGTCCTCATGGTATTCAGGGTTCTCATGGAAGAACTTGATGATGACGGTCATGTAGACTCCATCAATGTAGGGCCATCACGGTGCTTTGATCAGGTGGTGGTGGCACAGGTCGCCACCCCAGAAAAAGAACAGAAGAGAAAGTTAGTACAGATTTGGAATATGAATCCCATGAATAATAATTATAATTAATTGAATATACAGAGCATCAGGATTAAACTAAGATTCAGCTATGAGAAAGCCAAGTTAAAGTAATGTGTTTTCAGCAGTGTTTTAAAGTGCTCCACTGTATTAGCCTGGTGAGTTTCTATCAGTAAGGTATTCCAGATTTTAGGTGCATAACAGCAGAAAGCCGCGTCATCACTTCTTTTAAGTTTAGCTCTTGGAATTCTAAGCAGACGTTCATTTGAAGACCTAAGGTTACAATTTGGAGTGTAAGGTGTAAGACATTCCAAAATATATACAGTATGTAAACCATGAGCATGATTTTAAAGACAATTCTAAATGACACAGGTAACCAGTGTACTGACATCAAACCTTGGGTGATGTGCTCGGATTTTCCTTTCCTAGTTAAGATTCTAGCAGCTGCATTCTGCACTAGTTGCAATCGATTGATGTCTTTTTTGGGTAGTCCTGAGAGGAGAGCATTACAGTAATGTAGTCGACTGAAAACAAAAGTGTGGATTAATTTCTCAGCTTTTTGTAATGTTATAAGTTGTCTAACTTTTGCTATATTTCATAAGTGAAAAAATGCTGTCCTAGTATTCTGATTAATATGTGATTTAAAATTCAGGTCAGAGTAAATAGTTACCCCTAAATTCTTTACCTCCATCTTGACTTTTCATCCTAATGCATCAAGTTTATTTCTAATAACCTCATTATATCCATTATTGCCAATCACAAAAATTTCTGTTTTCTTTTTATTTAGTTTGAGAAAATGACTACTCATCCATTCAGAAACACAAGACATTGTGTCAGTGAATAAAGAGAGTCGGGGTCATCAGGCGCTATTGATAAGTACAGTTGTGTATCAGCATAGCTATGGTAGCTCACGTTATACCCCGAGATAATCTGATCTAACGGAGGCATGTAAATAGAAAAGAGCAGTGGACCCAGGATAGAGACTTTTGGAACACCATATAAAATATCATGTGTCTTTGAAGTATAATTACAACAACTAACAAAGAATTTTCTACTTGCCAGGTAGGATTCAAACCAATTTAAGACACAGCCAGAGAGGCCTACCCAATGAATAAGGCGATTTCTAAGAATATTGTGATCAGATAAATGGTATCAAATGTGGCACTCAGATCTAAGAGGATGAGAACAGATAAATGGCCTCTGTCTGCATTTACCCGCAAGTCATTTACTACTTTAACACTAGAATTACCAGAGCCTACGAAAAAACTCGTAATTCCGTCCCACCTTAAATCGCTTCTTAAAATCGTTCACAGCTCTCCACCAGCGTCTTTTGTCATCTAAATGTGCTGATAAAAATCAGGCTGCAAGCAGCCGGCTATTCCATCCCCCCACCGACTTAGAACGTGCACAAACTTCTCCCAGCTCATGCCTTGATTGATTATCTGGGAGTGAAGTGGAGTTTAGAGTGGAAATAATAGATCATTATTTGGAACACACGCATTTCACGTGTGTTCCGTTTCTACAGTAATCTGTGTAAACACATTTTTAAAACAGAAACGTTTTTCATATTGTTGTAGTAAATGACAAAATGTAAGCATAAACTATATAATGTATGAAGCCTGAAGTCCAAATATCAAACACTTCCACAAAAGGTACAAATATAACAGAACAAGTATGCTTTTATTCAAAAATATAACTGCAGAAAAAAGCCACCTTAGCATGCCATATTGACACATATTTATTATAGCTGCCACGGTAGCGTAATGGTATCAGCTGCTGCCTAGCATCCAAAAGGTCATTAGTTCGATCCCACATGGTTCAGTTTTGAGAAGTAAACTGCTCTTATTCTTACTATTTTAGAATAAAAACATGCATTTGATTTCAGTGTGTAACAGCCAGTAATTTATGATACTTGTAAAGGTTAGTTTTTTTTTTTTATTCACTTTTCATTCTCAGTCTCAGTCGTGTTCAGGATCCTTCCCTACCCCCCATCTGAGAATGCTGTTTTCACATAAAGATGCGCTGTAGCTCTGCAGCGTACTTGTGACTGCACTCTCGTACCAATGCTTGCGAACTGAAGTGCCCGCGTGTACTTTTCGTGGCATTACACGTCTATTTTTTTGAGCATGCCCGAGCTACTATCATTGACCATGTCATAAACCAAGGGCTATCATAAAGAGAGGCTGGTGAATGAGTACAGCCAAATCTCAGCCGGGACACAGTGGCATCCATTGTCCGTATTTTCAGAGAAACCAACAGGTAGGATATTGCTTCTCCTACAGCAAAGTGTAAATAATTTTACCATTTACTGTATTAGAGTGACTGTATGCCTTCGGTCTCTAATATGTAACTGTATTTTGTCCCTCTAAGGATTCAACGTCTACCTCCCTCAGGGGGCAGAGGAAAGCTCTTGAATGAAGAACAGGAACATGCTATTGTCAACATGGTGATTGCTAACAATGAAATAAAACTGAAGGACATTCACTCCAGAGTTGTAGAGGACAACCTTGTCTTTGGGAACATTGCAGCAATCAGCATATCATCCATTTCTCGGACTCTAGCTAAACACAGAGTCCGAATGAAACAACTATACAAAGTTCCTTTTGAAAGGAACAGTGAGCGCATCACAGAACTCCGTCACCAATACGTCCAGGTAAGGTTATGCAATACAGTCATTACTGTACTATACACAGTGTGTTTTGCAGTAAACTACTCTATAAACCTGGAGTGCATTAGTACATACAGTAGATATACAGTACAGCACAGCATTTACATACACTGTGTGTAATTACTTTCAGAGAGTCATGGAGTTGGAGGCCAATCAAGTCCCACATGAAATTATCTATGTTGACGAGGCTGGCTTCAACTTGGCGAAAAGGCATCGCCATGGGAGAAACATAATAGGCCAAAGGGCCACAGTTACTGTGCCGGGCCAGAGAGAAGCCAACATCACCATGTGCGCCGCAATCTCCAACAACAGTGCACTCCTGCATAAATGTCAGATTGGCCCCACAACACCAACCGCCTTCTCCTGTTTTTAGAAGACCTGCACGAAAGACTGGTGCCAGAGGTAGAAAGGGGACAGGTGCCAATATATGTTATCACATGGGACAATGTGGCATTCCACCATTCCCGTGCAATCACAGCCTGGTTTGACACCCATCCAAGGATGATGTCCCATTTCCTTGCCCCTTACTCCCCTTTCCTCAACCCCATCGAGGAATTTTTCTCAGCCTGGAGATGGAAGGTTTTTGAACATCGTCCACATGACCAAATGTCCCTACTGGATGCAATGGATGCTGCATGCCAAGACATCACAGCTGAACACTGTTAGGGGTGGATAAGGCATGCCAAAAGCTTCTTCCCACAATGCCTTGCCAGAGAAGATATCAGGTGTGATGTGGATGAGAACATGTGGCCAAATGCAGAAGACCGGGCAGAATAGAAGATTACTTTGGTTTTTTTTTATTATAATTCCGGTGCTTTTTCTGTTTGTATATCTTGCAGTGTCCTTTTGCAAATAAAGTCTGTACTGCAACAGTTCTGTGTCTGTATTTTTTTTTACATACAGTAAACTGTACATTTTATAAAGCTACTCTGAGATGGTCATTCACTTTTTTGTATTGAATTTCTGCAGCAAAAGAAACAAAATGCATGCATTTACTAAACCCAACAAAACAAAAATGTAGAAAGGCTTCAAATATAAGGGCAGACCTGACACATAAAATAATGCAGTTTCTGTAATTTCAGCTGATGATAGTGTTTTTTTGTCAATGTGTTATGATTGACTAAATGTTCCTGTTGGAAGAGAACATGTGTTACTGTTTTGAATAATTATTTGATTTTAAAACATGTTTGCAGTGTTTTGCTTGACATAGTGTACTGTGGTAGTTTATTATTGTATTTTGAAAATTAGTTTTGGGGTTTAGTTTACAATGTGTGATTTTGAGCATGAAATTAACCGTTTTGCCAATTGTGTGTTTTAGGTGTGTTGGTGCGTTAAGAGTTTAGGAAACTTGTTAAATGTTTTGAAAAAACTGTCATAGCGATTGTAAAAATCTGTAATTAGTAGGTACTTGAATATATAAAACATAACATTCACACAATAAATCAGTTGCCTTTAAAAATCTCTAACTGGGCCTTATTACATGTCCAAAGGAACCAACATCAGCTACAAACTTCACCTTAAATTTTTGGATGAATTAAATACAAAAATTAAATACAAAACTGCTAAACTCAGAGCTCAAAACCTCAAGAAGCAGGTATTCTACATTATCTAGAACCTATTCAATTTCCTAAATCTCTCTATTATAAAAAAAAATCTAAGAAGGCTTGGAAGGAGACAATATGTGATGTTCTCGGAAGACACTTTGACGTTCCGCAAGAGACACTATAACGTCCCACGAGATAAGGCGGTGAGACAAAAGGACAGCTGCTGTACAGGCTTTTAAATGATTGATGTGCTGTGTGACAAGCAGAACATGCAGTTTGGCAGCAGCAAGTCAGCAGCTGATCCGACCGCATCTCCTTAGCGTGCATTCAGCCCAACCCCCTTTTCAATGTGAGCAGCAGAGATGCGAAGTGGCTGGGGCAGGGGGAGCCTTGTAAGCGAGCAAAGCAAGCAGGGGTTGCCACTTAGTAATTCTTTAGAAAAACAGTGGAAACAGTCACTGTATCAAACAGCATATCTTCATGCAAGATTTAAAAAACAAATTTTGATTAATGTGTATGGACCTTTATCAAAATATTTTTATGGTATAGTATACAAATTCACTCTGAAACATTTTAGATAAGTCAAACAACTTGCTTGTGTGGTATAATTCCAAAACTGAATTTAAAGATCACGTGTGGTGCTATTATACATCTCCAGAGGTAGGGTGGATTCTGCTATAATGGGACATTACAGTTTTTTTCAATCGCTAACAAGCGCTTACCCATACTTCAGATACTTTTTCTAAACTCTTAACACAGACTCACACCTACAAAACACAATTGGCCAAATGGATAATTTTCTTCTCAAAAATACATTTTGTTAAATATATACTAACTCTTCATTTCAAAATAGAACACATCTTTCTCTGCACACACTAACTTTACAAAAACACTATAAATCTGACTCAAAATGAAATTATTCTGTCAAAGAATAACACTTGTTTTCACTTCACAAGGTACATGCAGTCAATCAAAGTACACCAGGTTTCAAAATACTGGCTATTATTGACATTACAAAAACTGCATAGACTTTTATGTTTCAGTTTTACAGGTATTTGCATGCAAAACATGCAATCCACCATTTTGACACCAGAAATGTCTTGGTTGGTAACTGTATGTCCACATGTACAGTAATGTTCACATTCAAAAGCATTCCAGTAAAAAGCAAACAAGTTTTTTTTTCTTTACTGTTTACTACAGGAGGTACAGTGGAAACACGGTATGATAGAACAGAAAAAGTTTTACAGTATTGCTTACAGTGAACAAAATATCCATGAAACACACAAGAGCATTCTGAACAAAAAAACAACAGCAAAAAGCCAAGATAAAAAGGGGGGGAGGGGAGGGGGGCTAAAAAAAGGCAAAAAATTTGCATCTAATCTCTGCGATCTTCAGGGTTAGGCCACATGTTTTCATCAACATCACATCTGATGTTATCCAAGTCGATGCACCTGGGATAAAACCGCCTGGTATGTCGGATCCACCCTTGGCAATCATCAACTGTGATGTCCCTGGAGCCAGCATCCATGGCTTCAAGGAGGGACATCTGGTCATGTGGCTGATGGTCATAAACCTTCCACCTCCATGCAGAAAAGAACTCCTCTATGGGGTTGAGGAAAGGTGAATAGGGTGGAAGGAAGAGACTTACCAGTCTTGGGTGGACTTCAAACCATGTTGTTATTGCTTGCGAGTGATGGAAAGCCACATTGTCCCAGGTAATTACAAAGGTCCTCATGTTTTCACCCTCCTGACCCTGCTCTGGAACCAGGCGCTGGTGGAGATCATTGAGAAAGGCAAGCAAGCGCTCTGTATTATAGGGTCCAACCTGACATCTGTGAAGGAGTAATCCTGCATTTGCAATTGCTGCACACATGGTAATGTTTGCCCCTCTCTGTCCTGGCACATCAACTGTGGCCCTTTTCCAATTACATTTCGTCCACGTCGACGCCTTTTGGCCAGATTGAATCCTGCCTCATCGATGTATATGAATTCATGAGGGGCCTGGTTGGCCTCCAATTCCATAACTCTCTGAAACAAAGTTTATGTAAGTCATGTTATTACTGTATACCATACTGTACTGTAACCTAGTATTGTGTAGGTTACCTACTTGCAAAGTGCAAAGCTTATAGAACTGGACATTGAATTGAATATACACTATACCTGGACATATTGTCGTCGTAGCTCCTTGACCCTCTCACTGTTCCTCTCAAAGGGAACAGTGTAGAGCTGCTTCATCCGCACTCTGTGTTTGGACAATGTCCGCGTAATGTTTGTGAGGCTGATTCTATCGATATTGTCAAATATCTCATGGTCCGCCACAATTCTAGTTTGAATTTCACGCAGTTTTATTGCATTATTTGCAGCAACCATTTCTACAATGGCAAGCTCTTGATCATTAGTGAGGAGCTTTCCTCTTCCCCCAGAGGGTGGAAGACGTTGCATTCTTTAGAAAAACAAAAAATTCAACATATGCATTACTGTATGACCATATTGACATGTCAAGTGAGAATAGAGACAATCCATGTAAAATGCAATACTTACCTGTTGGTTTGTTGAAAGATGCATATAATGGAGGCAACCGTTGACCGCCTCAAATTGGGCTGCACTCTTTCACCAGCCTCTCTTAGTGAAAGACCATGGTTGATTACATGGTCAATGATAGTGGCACGAATTTCATCACTGACTACTGTTCTTGCAGCCCTTGGAATGCCACCACCACGCATTCTTACACCTCTACCTTGCCCTCTCCTTGGGCCTGCTCTTCTCCCTGGGCCCCTTGCTCTTACTCTTCCTCGACCAGACATTACAGTGTTTGTCTTTTTTTTGTTTCCAAAAACATCACTCCTCAAAGTCTTGCCTTATCAACCCCACTGAGTCTAAGCCAGAATGGAATAAGCTGTGGTTGGCCCAATTTACCCAACATAAATCAGCTGTGTGTCAATTATTCAATTGTTTGTTTATTATCAGCTGAGATATATTTTTGATATTGATATTGTTTTTGAACTGATATCATTGCAGAAGCAGAGGTTTTTATACTGTATCTAAGGTTTGGAATATTGTTTTTGCTATTGTGGGATGTTGTGTGTTAACATTCGTAAATACTACAAAAACAGTCCATAATTTTGTTGGGAGGTATAGCTTGTCTGTTAAGAAAATGTAAGCATTGTGGAAATGTGTTCACTGACTGCATATTGCGTGAAAACGACATGAAATGTGTGAATGGTATGGCCACAAAAGACCGATGCTGTGCTAATTGTGTTTAGAGTTTTGAAAATGTGACAACTGTTTGGACAAACGCTTGTTAGCGACTGAAAAAAACTGTAAGTAATAGGTACCAATTTCCTTTCTACGGTATTTTCAGCTGATTCTTACTAGTGTACTTCTTTTAGTTGAGTAAAATAAAATATCAAAGACACTCTAAGTAGGAAATGTATTTGTTGAATCAATCAATGGGTTTTATCATTCAGGGTCTCTGCTATATAATCTAAATACTGTCCCATATTACATAATGTTCCATAGTACTTGGCGCCACATTGCCAAACCTTGGAATAGTAACCTAAAAGAGAAAAAAAAAGAACACTTGAAATTCCACATTTTATGCAGTGTGTATGCCTATAATATATTCATTGCAAAGCAATTGCCAGATAAAATATTGTCGAATTCTGTACAAAACTCGGGATATGAATTGTAGGTGCATGGCAACTCAAGAACTGCTCCACAAGTATGAGCTACAGGCCTTCGACTAAGACCAGACAAATTATTGAATGCTATTTCAATTTTGCCTTTACACATAACATTTGAGCCTGTGCAAAACCTCAAGAAGGTCTCTTGTCTTCTCTGGTCTACACTTCACACACAGTGCAGTAAATGATTTAAGACCACTTGCTCATGCTGGCTCAAGAATTCTTTTGATGGTTATAAAATTTGTGCTACTTTCCTGTTTGTTGCCTTCTTTGACTCATACAGCTTCAGTAGGCTTTCTTTATTTATCAGATTACAGTGCATGACTGCTCTAACAGGTATGAAGCAATCAATGATGAATTTTGGCTGTTGCAATAAAACTTTGTGTGCCATTGTCAAAATGGCAGACTGAATACTATCTTGTCGAGGCAGGATGTGAGATCCCATTCTTGTGAAGTGGTCAATTAAGTCTTCCTTATAAATTTCGTCCATGTTGCCCTGTAATGACTTCTCAACGCATTCTTGCTCTGCAGAAGACAAGTATTTTAGAAGGGATGACATCAATAGGCTTTCATCCACTGCATCAATTCCCTGAATAAAGGCAAAAACAAATGCTTGTGAAAGTCTGACAGGTATAATACCATGGTCCACATAACCTTCAGACCATATTCTACCAACAGCCTGCCATTCCTTCTCTAAATAGTCTTGTCTGAGTCTGGGGACCTGTTCTTCCTCTCCTTCACTGTTCCATAAACTAATCCCAAAAGGCTGTGTAGGCTTCCCTTGATACTCTGTCATCATCTATTGCCTTTTCACAGACAAACTCAATTCTCAATATTACATCCAGAACTTTAGGTTCTATGAAAACATTCATCATTTCCTGAATTATATTTACACATCTTATTTTTACTTTCTGGACCTCTTTTACACTTGCATCCCTAGCTGATTCATCTGTTGAAGCCACAGGCAACTGTTGATCATTCATTATGAACTTCTGCAAGATAAATATTGTATTAGACTTGATATGACACATTACAGGATAAGAGCAAAGCCTACATGGTACAACAAATCAAATATGGCAACAAAATTTTGGTGTTCTCTGTTTAGTACTGGGACATTTCTTATTTTATACTTATTCTATACTGCTCTATGATTTGGTAGGGCTTATTCTCATGTGGCCATATCCACTTGCCCATTAGGACCAGGCTTGTTTGTGGGTTGGCCACTCTGGGTCCAACCTCCAGTTGCTGATTTTACTCACCTGCCAGTCTGGGGCACCCCTAGGTGGAAATCGGAGCTCTGTTTTCACAGGGAGGTGGGCACTTTCCTCTGAGAGAGCAAAATACGGCCCTTTTGCCTTCCCTATCCGTAGCAGCCCAATTCTGTGAGCCCCTCCCGCACACTCCCTAGCCCGCCTAGGCTGCTCAGGTAAGCGTGCCGGGAGCGGAGCCCGTACCGGGTCTCTTCAAACCACAGGACGCCCTCCCCGCCTGAAAACTTGGTCATGGTATGCTCCCACCTGGGTACGTTGCCAGTCCTTTCCCCTTCTCTTCTGTGACCTTTCCATCCTGCCGGCTACACCACTGTCACAAACTTGACCACAAGTCATAGCAAAGTTTGGGGCAGCCACCCATATATTTGGTTTCCTGGCTGCAACATTGCAAACATAAGATAGCACTGGTGTACACAAATCAGAGTCCAAAACAGAACTGAGGGAATAATGAAAAGGCGGAGGCTTTTATAGGGGAAAACAGGATGTGAAATCAGAGGGGTCGGGCTCGAGCCAGGACGTGACATCAAAGGGGCTGGAACCAAAAAGGTCTTCCTCCATAGGCACGTACCCGGAAGTAATGTC
The DNA here is from genome assembly GCF_016835505.1 of Polypterus senegalus. NCBI lineage: Eukaryota > Metazoa > Chordata > Cladistia > Polypteriformes > Polypteridae > Polypterus > Polypterus senegalus. The sequence continues at coordinate 18,005,203 of NC_053155.1, forward strand.
AACAGGGCTAGGTGGAATCTCCCGTGGATGGTCTGCAGGGTAGCGAGAAAAAGAATCAGTGTACACCGCCACATCCTGGTCTGGCTCAGAACAGCCCTTACTCAAGCCCTTTAACTGCCTCTCATGTGCACGTGTGTGACAATGCAAACTTATTTCCAAAGGCAAATGATCTTTTGGATATATACTGGTTATCAGTACCCTTCTTTTCTGTGTTTTTAAACTTTACCTTTAATCTTTGCAGGATCGATATTTTTGCAGTTGATTCTCCCCCAGTGGCACCTAGAGCAGTGTTTTTATGACAAAAACCTCTCACTGCAATACAGTCTACATATTTGGGGATATATGCTCTGAGTTCTTCATCACTCATGACAGTTATGACACTCATGTCAATCTGCAGTGAAAAAAAAAACTCATGAAAACACATATCTTGCTGCAATTATTTGGTGTTTAAAAGTCATTCTGTTCTAAAGTCTAATTGTTTTAAAGGTCCCTTTGTCCCATTCCCATCTGGCAGAAGGTAATGAGCATCTGAACCAGTTCTGCCAGATACTACAGCAGATTCTACCCCTTGGAGTTCCAGACTCTGAACTCTGTGCTATCCCCCTGCCCTCAAATCTGTTTCTAGTAGCTTATTTATATGCAATACATGTATTACTTGTTGAAAATTATTACTATCTATTCACTTACCTATTATTTATTTTTTGTGTATTGATGATATGACAACTGCAGTGGGCTGGTGCCCTGCTGGGGGTTTGTTTCCTGCCTTGCACCCTGTGTTGGCTGGGATTGGCTCCGGCAGACCTCTGTGACCCTGTAGTTAGGATATAGCGGGTTGGATAATGGATGGATGGATGATATGACAATAAAGCTAGTTGACTTTACATGTATGGTGTATGCCATGAACAATTCACAGTAGGATATTGCTGTGACCTAAATTTTCTGATATTCTAGTTTAGCATACTCTCAGCAGCCACTTTTTAGAAACATCTACTCTACTCCTCAAATCAGAACATACCATACTTATTGCCATATATAATTTGTAGTTAGCCATTATTAAGCCCCCATCAAAATTAGCATCTCACCACAGGACCAGTGTTAGAAGGGTATTTTAGGTGGTAGGACAAAAGAGCAGTTACACTAATGCTGTTGTTCCTGATACAACGGCATTAAAACCATATCTACTACCATAACACAACGTCAGTGCCGCTGCTCTAATTTAATCCTCTCAAAAGTAGTTAAGCCTAGCAACGTTAGAACAAAACAAATAAATGACATCTCCATTCATTCAGATGGATGTTTTATGGGTGTACGCCATTAGAAGAAACAGCTAATGCAATGCAAACGTTTACTTGCACAAACTACTAACCCACTTACTGTACAAAATATGAAGAGGTGAAGCATGCTTTAAAATTGTAAATGTTGTAAATTGTTCCAAATCTAATTTGTAGGTCTTAAAATTAAAATGTCTGTTGTGGGATATGGCCGGACTTTCATCTCGGCTAATACCCCCAGGCCGCCAGATGGAGCCCTCCCTGCAGCATGGAGGTGCCCCGAATGCGAGCAGGGAATTATGGACGGTGGAGTTTTCCTTTACAGCCCTGGTGGATACCACGGGGGCCGCTAGAAGGCGCTGCAGGGAGGAGCAGTGACTATTTGTCCTACACCCTGGAACTACGTCCGAGTCACATGGACAAAAGGAATGACGTGCTTCCAGTTGAAGAAAAAGGAGTTTTATCTGACCCGGACGTGATAAGAAGTCACATGGACAGGGGTTCAGGAGCACTTCCGGGTCACGGACTATTTAAAGGACTGTGGGAGATCCCAGAACTGAGCTGGGTGGAAGGCTGGCAACACGTCTGGGAGTGGTGGATTGGTTTATTGTGATTTATTATTGTGGAATTTATGAGTATTGTGGAAAGGAGGGTGCTTTGTGTACTTTGTATTAATAAAAAATAATTATTTTGGACTTTTATCTGGTGTCTGACGTATTGTCCGAGGGTTCAAGAGGACGATAGCGCCCTCTATCTGTCACAGTAGCGTAGTCGGCAGGATACTCTGGCCATCTATTGGCGGAGGACCTGTACAAACAAATTTCTGTGGACAGAGAACCCTAAGAGGACAGCGTTAAGACACACAGAAATTTCGCAAAATCCCACCGTTTCCAAGTCTGTGATGGGAAAGAAGAAAGTGAAACAAAGCAACGGTGCCAGTGGAGGAAAGACACTCATCATGGCCGATGTTCGGGATGAGTTTTGGAGCAGCTACATGGGTCGGGAGAAGCCTCTGGATAAAGAAGACTTCAACGAGTATGTGCCGGGGATATCCGTAATAATATCTTTAAAATAACTCTTTTTGTACTGTGCACATAACTCGGAGAAGACCATCCAAAGGCACTGTGGGATGCAGGTGAAGCTCCCAATGATGGTGATGCACTATATGTCAAGTTGATGAGGAAAACTTTGGACTTCCGCATGTCGGGCATCGGCGAGGAACACGTGATCCAACCCGATGTATTGTGGGAAGGAGAAGGCCCTTGACCTGCTTCGTTCAACTTCGATCTCATGAAGACAGACTCAGCCTTTCCGAAGGGGAAGGGAGAGGAGAGCGAAACACTGCTAACACCATGGGAAGGTAAGGAAGGCCGGGAAATGGCTAGTCGATCTGCCGACAAACTAATACAGGCAGATTGCAGTCAGCCAAAGATGGCGAGCTGGTCCTCAGCCAAAAAGAACTCCGAAAGTCACTGTTCAGAATATGGTTGCATTGGAACGACTGAGAACAGTGTTAGTAACTTTTACTGTTTCTTGATGATAGGCATTTATTCAAGTCCATTTTATGATGAGGCTTTGATGCCAATACAGCACCATGATTTGTAGCAATTTTATTAAAAAAATCTAATGTAAATTTTCTTTATAATATTACTAACAAAATACCCGCGCTTCGCAGCGGAGAAGTAGTGTGTTAAAGAAGTTATGGAAAAGAAAAGGAAACATTTTAAAAATAGCGTAACATGATTGTCAATATAATTGTTTTGTGACTGTTATGAGTGTTGCTGTCATCAAGGATTTTATTATCATTATTTCTTTCAATCAGGTTCGTATTTGGAGGATGTGTTGTGTTCAAGTTACATTCCGTGTTTGTCAACTGTTGTAAAGATAACAAGTTTCATTTATCAAAGTGTTCACTACCCAAATCGGTACTCGTGAATCTAAGATATTTAACAGGCATTCCCGGTATTAAGTTGTGGATTTGCCTGTGAATATTTAGCGGCAGCGTGTCTATTAACTTGTGGATTTTTCTGCAAATATTTGGCGACAGAGTCACAAAGTTGTTTTCGTCCACCTGCATCAGAAAATGTAGCACAACGTCTGACACGCCTCCTTTTTACTGTTTTCTCACAGCTTGGATTGCTGCTGACGGACGGCCTTATATGGGCAGGCAGTCAATTACGTGGGAGACGTGGGTATGAGGGACGCAATATAGGCAGGCAGCCAACTACTTGGGAGGCGTGGTGATGGGGATGCAATTCTGCCTCACACGGCGACCGAGCTGCAGGCTATGGACGTATATATGTACGTAAGTAGGATTCAGTTATGACAGTTACACGTAGAATTTGAAATGAAACCTGCTTAACTTTTGTAAGTAAGCTGTAAGGAATGAGCCTGCCAAATTTCTGCCTTCTACCTACAAGGAAAGTTGGAGAATTAGTGATAAGTGAGTGAGTGAGTGAGTCAGTCAGTAAGGGCTTTACCTTTTATTAGTAAAGATTATATATCACTACTGGTTTTCTCTCCTGTAATTCTATGGAGACCTGCCGCTATGTCTGTGTACTCCAATTCCTCCTGTCCACCACATACTGAAGATGTTTATCACGTTTCATGGATTTGGTTATTCAACAAGCCATCTGGTTTAATAATGTGGGATTAAACATCTCCCCGTGAAACTACACTAGACCAGGAAATACAAAGACATAGCATTAACTGTGCTGACCCAGCAAAGAGCTACCAAATTTATGGAATCCAATCATGCTCAAAAAAAGCAAATTCCCAGCTCACGATAACAGAGAAACTGATAGAGAGGTAGTGGCGACTATGGATATGGACAGCCTGCAATGATGAAAGGGTCAACATTTAAGAAACTCAAATATTTGCTTTCTTCTCTTAACCTATTACACTAATACTAGCTGTGCTACAAGTTGAAATCTAACGTTTGAAGTGCACTATACAATGTTTATGTCTTTGTTAGATGCCATTTGGTATGGGAATTGTCAAAACAATTTTAATGTTTCTAAAAAGCTTTCATCTTTTGGTATGACAGAGACATAGCAATCAGATGGACACAAAGGCAGACACACAGACACTTATCTCTTTATTAAGGTTGACTAGCCTTGCTACCTGTTGAAAGACAAGTAATTGAATAATTTAGAAATTTTTGCAGTCTCTTACCTAAAGTGTACCTTCAGCACCTGTTCTCGGTATTCATGTGTGTGTGAACCTTTCTCCACCTCTCAAGCATTTTCCTATAAAACCTGATTCTCAGACTCTGTCATTATTTTCGAAGCACCTTTCTCACCATCTGGCCACTTTTATACTTGCCATCTTTGAAGGTGACTCACTGCATGACTCCTGTGCCATTTCTTTTCCTTGTGTGTCTTACACTCACACTTCCTCTTTCATCGCATCATCAAAGCCACACTGACCCATCACACCACAGCGAAACTGACCAATAAGATTGCTCAGAGGGACTGGACACAAAGGTTTTAGTGTTTTATTATATAGTAAATACCACAAACTACAGGTACAACAAACTACTACAAACCGAATCTATGTGTAAAATAGGAAAATACAGCAACCAATATCTTCATAGCTAATAAACGTATATATCACATTGACATACTAATTATTAATTGTGTCTGCTGCACACATCAGTGGCCAAATTACTTATGTTTAAAGTAAGGTGATTCCTAGCTAACTTTTAGGTTTACAATGCAGTCAAGCCTGAAAGGTTAATGGGGCAGATCATGGCAATGCTGTGTGTTCATAATGTATTAACAAGATACATACAGTGGTGTGAAAAACTATTCGCCCCCTTCCCGATTTCTTATTCTTTTGCATGTTTGTCACACAAAATGTTTCTGATCATCAAACACATTTAACCATTAGTCAAATATAACACAAGTAAACACAAAATGCAGTTTTTAAATGATGGTTTTTATTATTTAGGGAGAAAAAAAAATCCAAACCTACATGGCCGTGTGAAAAAGTAATTGCCCCCTTGTTAAAAAATAACCTAACTGTGGTGTATCACACTTGAGTTCAATTTCCGTAGCCACCCCAGGCCTGATTACTGCCACACCTGTTTCAATCATTTAAATAGGAGCTGCCTGACACAGAGAAGTAGACCAAAAGCACCTCAAAAGCTAGACATCATGCCAAGATCCAAAGAAATTCAGGAACAAATGAGAACAGAAGTCATTGAGATCTATCAGTCTGGTAAAGGTTATAAAGCCATTTCTAAAGCTTTGGGACTCCAGCGAACCACAGTGAGAGCCATTATCCACAAATGGCAAAAACATGGAACAGTGGTGAACCTTCCCAGGAGTGGCCGGCCGACCAAAATTACCCCAAGAGCGCAGGGACGACTCATCCGAGAGGTCACAAAAGACCCCAGGACAACGTCTAAAGAACTGCAGGCCTCACTTGCCTCAATTAAGGTCAGTGTTCACGACTCCACCATAAGAAAGAGACTGGGCAAAAACGGCCTGCATGGCAGATTTCCAAGACGCAAACCACTGTTAAGCAAAAGAACATTAGGGCTCGTCTCAATTTTGCTAAGAAACATTTTAATGATTGCCAAGACTTTTGGGAAAATACCTTGTGGACTGATAAGACAAAAGTTGAACTATTTGGAAGGCAAATGTCCCGTTACATCTGGCGTAAAAGGAACACAGCATTTCAGAAAAAGAACATCATACCAACAGTAAAATATGGCGGTGGTAGTGTGATGGTCTGGGGTTGTTTTGCTGCTTCAGGACCTGGAAGGCTTGCTGTGATAGATGGAACCATGAATTCTACTGTCTACCAAAAATCCTGAAGGAGAATGTCCGGCCATCTGTTCGTCAACTCAAGCTGAAGCGATCTTGGGTGCTGCAACAGGACAATGACCCAAAACACACCAGCAAATCCACCTCTGAATGGCTGAAGAAAAACAAAATGAAGACTTTGGAGTGGCCTAGTCAAAGTCCTGACCTGAATCCAATTGAGATGCTATGGCATGACCTTAAAAAGGCGGTTCATGTTAGAAAACCCTCAAATAAAGCTGAATTACAACAATTCTGCAAAGATGAGTGGGCCAAAATTCCTCCAGAGCGCTGTAAAAGACTCATTGCAAGTTATCGCAAACGCTTGATTGCAGTTATTGCTGCTAAGGGTGGCCCAACGAGTTATTAGGTTCAGGGGGCAATTACTTTTTCACACAGGGCCATGTAGGTTTGGATTTTTTTTTCTCCCTAAATAATAAAAACCATCAATTAAAAACTGCATTTTGTGTTTACTTGTGTTATATTTGACTAATGGTTAAATGTGTTTGATGATCAGAAACATTTTGTGTGACAAACATGCAAAAGAATAAGAAATCAGGAAGGGGGAAAATAGTTTATCACACCACTGTAGATGGGAGAACACTTTCAGTCTAAAGAATTAAACCAATATACAGTTTTTTAAATGGTTAGGTTTGTCGGGAGCGCAGTAGCACAGTGGTAGCACTCCTGCTTCACGGTAAAGACTGGGATTTGCGTCTCAGGAGCCCCTAGTGCAGAGGTTGCATGTTCTCTTGGTCTTCTGATTTCCTCTCACAGTACAAACACATACAGGACAGATGGATTGCCACTACTGAATTGGTCTTGTTGCGTGTGTGTTCACCCTGCGATGGACTGGCGCCCTTTCCAGGTGTTTTTTCTGCCTTATGGTCAGTGCTTGCTGGGATGGGCCTCAATTTGCCCCATGATCCATTTGGAAGATGGATGGATGGTAAAATATGTACTTAATGTGCATAGGGTAATTTTGAAAGATAAAAAAAAATCACAGAAAATATAAGTGCTACCAAATTCTGTATACTGTGCACTTTTTTTTTAGTACAGAAGTATCTGTGTAGGAAAGTTTTAAGTGCACAGACAAAAATATCAGCTCATTTAAACAAATTAACATTAGCAAAAACTGTAAACCTGGGATCGTTTTCTTTTTGTCTCTTTAGTCTGCATGCACTAATGTTCATTTGCATTTAATGTCCATGGAAAAATCATTTTGGATACTGGGAGCACTGGAATCATTGGATGGAAAAGTTCTTTCATCGGATTGGATGGCCCAGCATTGAATCTACTGAACTGTAGAATGCGCAGGAGGGGCCGGGTGGCTAGTTGACCGAGGTCTCCACGACTGTGATTGTGTTTGTTTTCTGTTACAGCTAACTGTGAACACCCCAAGAAATATATTTTCTTCGGAGATGTTGCTGACTGAAGTTTATGTTTTCCCGGCATTGTCAACTGACCGTTGTTCAACAAAAACATGTATTTCCATAGCACATTTTCATACAAACAATGTAGCTCAAAGTGCCTTACATGATGAAGAAAGACAAAAAAGACAAGATAAAGAAGAATTAAAATAAGAGAACACTAATTAATATAGAATAAAAGTAAGGTCTAATGGCCAGGGAGGACAGAAAAAAAAAAAAAAAAAAACTCCAGACGGCTGGAGAAAAAAATAAAATCTGCCGGGGTTCCAGGCCATGAGACCACCCAGCCCCCTCTAGGCTTTCTACCTAACATAAATGACCTCAATCAGTCCTCATTGTATTCAGGGTTCTCATGGAAGAATTTGATGATGATGGTCATGTGGACTTCTGGCCTTTAATCCATCAATGTAAGGAAATCATGGTACTTTGATCAGGTGGTGGTGGCACAGGTCGCCACTACAGAAAACCGGAAAAAGAACAGAAGAGAGAGTAGGGGTTAGTACGGATTTTAGAGCCACCATGAATAGTTATTATAATGAGTTGGATATACAGAGTATCAGGATTTTAATTACAGTAAAGTTATGAGAATACCATGCTAAAGTAATGTGTTTTCAGCAGTGTTTTAAAGTGCTCCACTGTATTAGCCTGGCGAATTCCTATTGGAAAGCTATTCCAGATTTTAGGTGCATAACAGCAGAAGGCCGCCTCACCACTTCTTTTAAGTTTAGCTCTTGGAATTCTAAGCAGACACTCATTTGAAGATCTAAGGTTACAATTTAGAGTGTAAGGTGTAAGACATTCTGAAATATAAAATGGAACAGATTATTTAAGGCTTTGTAAACCATAAGCAGGATTTTAAAGTCAATTCTAAATGACACAGGTAACCAATGAAGTGACGTCAGAACTGGACAGATGTGCTCAGATTTTCTGTTCCTAGTTAAGATTCTAGCAGCTGCATTCTGCACTCGTAATCGATTGATGTCTTTTTTGGGTAGTCCTGAGAGGAGTGCATTATAGTAATCTAGTCGACTGAAAACAAAAGCGTGAACTAATTTCTCAGCATCTTGCAATGTTATAACAGATCGAACTTTTTCTATATTTCTTAAGTGAAAAAATGCTGTCCTAGTATTCTGATTAATATGTGATTTAAAATTCAGGTCATAGTCAATAGTTAACCCTAAATTCTTAATCTCCATCTTGACTCTTAATCCTAATGGATCAAGTTTATTTCTAATAACCTCATTATATCCATTTTTGCCAATAACTAAAATTTCTGTTTTCTCCTTATTTAGTTTGAGAAAATTACTACTCATCCATTCAGAAACACAAGTAAGACATTGTATCAGTGAATGAAGAGAGTCGGGTCATCAGGTGCTATTGATAAATACAGCTGTGTGTCGTCAGCATAGCTGTGGTAACTCACGTTATGCCCCGAGATAATCTGACCTAACGGAAGCAAGTAAATCAAAAATAGCAGTGGACCCAGGACAGATCCTTGTCGAACACCATATAGAATATCATGTGTCTTTGAAGTATAATTACCAGAAATAAACAAAGAATTTTCTACCTGCCAGGTAGGATTCAAACCAATTTAAGACACTGCCAGAGAGGCCCACCCATTGACTAAGGTGATTTCTAAGAATAGTGTGATCAATCGTATCAAATGCGGCACTCAGATCTAAGGGGATGAGAACAGATATAAATGGCCTCTGTTTGCATTTATCCGCAAGTCATTTACTACTTTAACAAGTGCAGTTTCTGTGCTGTGATTTGTTCTGAAACCCAACTAAAAATTATCAAGAATAGCAGGTTTATTCAAGTGATCATTTAGCTGCATAATGACTGCTTTCTCTAGAATTTTACTTAAGAAAGGCAGGTTAGAAATAGGTCTAAAATTTTCAAAAGCAGAGGAGTCGAGATTATTTCTCTTGAGCAGGGGTTTAACTACAGCAGTCTTAAGAAAGTCTGGGAAGACCCCCATATCTAATGACAAGTTTACTATGTCAAGAATACTATCAATTAGCATGTCCGATATTACTTTGAAAAAATGTGTTGGTATATGGTCAAGGACGCAGGTGGAGGGTCTCAGTTGAGAAATTATTTTATATAAATCAGGTAAAGCTATCCTGGTGAAAGAATTTAATTTGTTTATAATGGAGTACTGGGGCTTAAGAGGATCAGTATTGGGGAGATGTACTATACTATTTCTAATATCATTAATTTTTTGATTACAAAATACAACAAAAGCCTCACAAGTTTCACTGGAAGTATTTTGGAGGCATTCCATTGAATGACCTGGATTTAACAGACAAACAATTTTAGAGAATAAGACTCTGGGATTACTAGCATTGTTATTTATAATTCTAGAGAAATGACACTGCCTCTCAAGACAGACTGTGCTATTGTATTCTGTTATTTTAACTTTCAGTATCTCATAGTTAGAACAATTAGAACAATCTAGACGAGAACAGGCCATTCAGCCCAACAAAGCTCGCCAGTCCTATTCACTTGCTTCCTCCAAGAAAACATCAAGTCGAGTTTTGAAAGTCCCTAACGTCTTACTGTCTACCACACTACTTGGTAACTTATTCCAAGTGTCTATCGTTCTTTGTGTAAAGAAAAACTTCCTAATGTTTGTGCGAAATTTACCCATAACAAGTTTCCAACTGTGTCCCCGTGTTCTTGATGAGCTCATTTTAAAATACAAGTCTCGATCCACTGTACTAATTCCCTTCATAATTTTAAACACTTCAATCATGTCACCTCTTAATCTTCTTTTGCTTAAACTGTAAAGGCCCAGCTCTTTTAATCTTTCCTCATAATTCAACCCCTGTAGACCTGGAATCAGCCTAGTCGCTCTTCTCTGGACCTTTTCTAGTGCTGCTATGTCCTTTTGTAGCCTGGAGACCAAAACTGCACACAGTACTCAAGATGAGGCCTCACCAGTGCATTATAAAGGTTGAGCATAACCTCCTTGGACTTGTACTCCACAGATCGTGCTATATAACCTAACATTCTGTTAGCCTTCTTAATGGCTTCTGAACACTGTTTGGAAGTTGATAGCTTGGAGTCCACTATGACTCCTAAATCCTTCTCATAAGGTGTACTCTCGATTTTCGACCCCATTGTGTATTCAAACCTAATATTTTTACTTCCTATGTGTAATACTTTACATTTACTGACATTAAATTTCATCTGCCACAAATCTGCCCAAGCCTGTATGCTATCCAAGTCCTTCTGTAATGATATAACGGATTCCAAATTATCTGCTAATCCACCTATCTTGGTATCATCTGCAAACTTAACCAGCTTGTTACTTATATTCCTATCTAAATCATTTATATATATTAAAAATAGCAGCGGCCCTAGCACTGACCCCTGTGGAACACCACTCTTAACATCAGCCAGTTCTGATGAGGTTCCTCGCACCATCACCCTCTGCTTCCTGTGTCTGAGCCAATTCTGCACCCATCTAAAAACATCACCCTGAATTCCCACTTCTTTTAACTTGATGCCCAACCTCTCATGTGGCACCTTATCAAATGCTTAGTGGATAATCAGTTTAGTTTTCCTCCATTTACGCTCAGCTCTCCGGCATATTCTCTTTAGATCAGACACTCTGAGTCTTCCATGGTATAACAGTGCAAGAAGATTTTTTAACTGTCTTTTCAGGTGCGACTATGTCAGCAGCAGCTCTCACCTTAGTATTAAAAGTTTCCACCTTACTATTTACATTATCCTCGCTATTGTAGTTAGCACTACAAACGGACTGGTTGCTTGTGCATGTTTGTAAAATTTGAAGCTGCTGATGAATCAAAGAAGCATTTTTTAACAATATGCTTCTCGTGAATATCTTCTATCATTATTTCTATATTAAATCGTAAGAGAAAATGGTCTGATAGACCAATATCAACTTTTAGTCCTTTAGTAATTACTAAGTCTAACGTATGACCTGCTTTGTGTGTAGGCTGACTAATGTGTTGGGTCAAATCAAAAGAGTCCAGGAGGTTCATGAATTCTTTTACTTTCGGGTCACACTGATTATCGATATGAAAGTTCTCGTGTTCTTAAGGAGGCTAGTGAGTACATATATAAACCCTTGACACGTATTTTTAGGAAGTCACTGAGCACTGGAGAGATTCCGAAGGAATGGAAAATGGCAAATATCATCCCATTATATAAAAAGGGTGACAGGGCAGATCCAAGCAACTATAGGCCAGTAAGCTTAACATGCATCACAGGAAAATTAATGGAAGGAATTATTAAGGATAAGATTGAGCAACACATGGCAAGGACAGGAGTTATTCTGAACAGTCAGCATGGGTTCAGAAGAGGGAGGTCGTGTTTTACTAACATGTTGGAATTCTATGAGGTTGCAACAAAAGCATACGATCAAAGTGGAGCTTATGATATTATTTATTTATCTGGACTTTCAGAAAGCATTTGATAAGGTGCCACATGAGAAGTTGGGCATCAAGTTAAAAGAAGTGGGAGTTCAGGGTGATGTTTTTAGATGGGTGCAGAATTGGCTCAGACACAGGAAGCAGAGGGTGATGGTGCAAGGAACCTCATCAGAACTGGCCGATGTTAAGAGTGGTGACCAGCAGGGGTCAGTGCTAGGGCCATTGCTATTTTTAATATATATAAATGATTTAGATAGGAATATAAGTAACAAGCTGGTTAAGTTTGCAGATGATACCAAGATAGGTGGATTAGCAGATAATTTGGAATCCGTTATATCATTACAGAAGGACTTGGATAGCATACAGGCTTGGGCAGATTTGTGGCAGATTAAATTTAATGTCAGTAAATGTAAAGTATTACACATAGGAAGTAAAAATATTAGGTTTGAATACACAATGGGCGGTCGGAAAATCGAGAGTACACCTTATGAGAAGGATTTAGGAGTCATAGTGGACTCTAAGCTATCAACTTCCCAACAGTGTTCAGAAGCCATTAAGAAGGCTAACAGAATGTTAGGTTATGCTCAACTTTTATAATGCACTGGTGAGGCCTCATCTGAAGTACTGTGTGCAGTTTTGGTCTCCAGGCAACAAAAAGGACATAGCAGCACTAGAAAAGGTCCAGAGAAGAGCGACTAGGCTGATTCCACGTCTACAGGGGTTGAATTATGAGGAAAGATTAAAAGAGCTGAGCCTTTACAGTTTAAGCAAAAGAAGATTAAGAGCTGACATGATTGAAGTGTTTAAAATTATGAAGGGAATTAGTACAGTGGATCGAGACTGGTATTTTAAAATGAGTTCATCAAGAACACGGGGACACAGTTGGAAACTTGTTAAGGGTAAATTTCGCACAAACATTAGGAAGTTTTTCTTTACACAAAGAACGATAGACACTTGGAATAAGCTACCACAGTTTGAGAACCACTGTGTAGGGTTTTATTTGTAAAGCACTCTGCGGAATTTCAAGCTAAGTTAGATTCCTTTGTTTATACAGCCGTCCATCGGTGTTCCATTTTTATTATAAATTGTATCTCGTAGTCTCTCTTTATTTACTAAACATTTTATATGATGATTAGAAAACAGTTATCTTATTTAGGCTTTAATTTAAAACAGAATTTTCATCAACAGGTTATAACCACTTTGGTATTCAGGGTGTTTTGTATAATACAAAGGTTTAGAAATTCTGTTAATGCTTGGTAATAGCCTTCCACATCATACCTAGATTACCTTTATAAAATCAGTATAAAAGCTGATCAAAAAAGAATAAAAGAAAGATCTTGACTTATGGCTGATACCTCAAGCAACGCAAAAATGAATCACCTGGAAAAAACGAAACATCTAGCAATACCAGGTTGTGTGGTGTTCACACTTTATTTTGCTGTTTGTTTTATAGCACTGTGTATTTGACCTGTAATACTTTTCTCATGCCCGTTATGGAGCTCTCTCTAATTACCTGAAGTTACAGCAATTGGGAAGTGATGAACTATTTTGGTAAGAATATGTGTTAAGGTCTACATAAGAAAGAGTATAAAGGGGGAAAAAGTGTCACCCTAGGACCCTCCCATGACAAAACAAAAATCATACAAAAATCTGTTTTTAACGTTTTAATTAAAAATAGTACAATGTTTTCTAATTATTACCTGTGTTAATAGAAATAATTTTAGTTTTTTGAGTAGACAGAAAATATCAAACGTTTGTGCTAGTGTAACAGTGAGTGCTTTTACATGCACGTACAAAAACTGGTATAAGGTGAGTAACCAGGCTAAGGTAAAAAAAACTGCATTCTTAAAAATCTCCGTTTAAATGCACAAGTGTATTTACAGAGTTTTCCTTTGTCAAAAGGCTCCTATGTTATAGAAATGAGCTAAGCAAAAAAAAATAAAAATCAAAATTATCACTGGCCACAGCAAATCCTAAAACACACATGGAATCTGTCTCTCTTGTGCAGTGTGGGGTTATTTTTAAAAATAACTTCACTATATTACTCACACGTGTAAAATCAGCCGGACTTTTGGGTTACAATTCTGTATTAAAATAATTACATTTAGCGAAATGAATGAAAACACCGTTCCAGTAAGCTCCTGGAGTCTGTCACTAACCGGTTGTCCAAATGAGAGTTTATAAAGCAAAAATGTTTCGTTATCTCAGCCTTTTAAAAACAGGCGGCTCCGTACAGAGAGAGAGTTCATTTCGAACGATTACACATTTCACAAGCAGGGCCCTTCTGTAAGTAGTTCAGAATACTTTTATTATGTCAGAGCTAATTCACAACCTGCCTGCGCTTTTAAGCCACTGCTGAATATTCTCAGAGAGGACCCTGTTTGAATTTTTAGATGCTGAGACAAAAACTACTTGATTGGATTACCCGTTTCGGTATGGAAAAAACTACCATTGTTTGCTTCGGTCCTATGAATTTGTACATTAATCGTCATACACGTAGATAGAAATAAAGTGCATCTTATATTAAAGGCACACACGAGCGCGTTCATGCACGCACTTAAGAATCAACTTGGAAATATTAATATTAAGGATAAAATAAGGATTCAGCCATCCGTTTTTTAAAAACGTACTTGCTTGGCGCATATAATAATCATGAATAGGGCTTTCCGTGATCCTGGAGAATAGTCTGCATGAAGAACGGTTATATTTCATTTAGTCCTATCCAAAGATAAAAGAAATAATTTTTCTAAGAAGCTCAATTAGATGCTGGGGGCTATGTGCTTTGGAAAAAAATTGAAAAAATGACCGACGTATTCTTGGCTTGCCAAAGAGTGTTTTAAAGGCCTTTCTCTATCACCAGATGGCCCGCAAAGAACTCCTCAGCAGCATGGGGGCAGGTTGGGGTGGGAGATTAGATTTCTGGCATCAGTCACCGGTTGCTCCAACCTCCCAGCTGGTGTGAACCAACACCTCTTCCCCCTTAGCTTCATGCGAGTGACACATTTTTTGAAAAGAGATGAAAAATGACCTCCGTGTGCTTGAAAGGTACTTTAAAACGGCTCTTATCTATCCCCAGATGTCCAATCATTATACAGCCGAGGGTAGATATTTTTCAGACGTCTCAAACGTAATTTAGAAGGACACTGCTGCATATCATTTAACTGTGTGTGATCTTTAAAAATCCCTTAACTTAAAAAGTGAAGTACAACCTTTACATCTCATGGACTGAGGGGCTGCGCGTGAGCTAGAAAGCTCCACGCGGCCAGCAGGGTTGGGAGATTACACAGACAGCTGTTGACCAGCAGGCGAGCTCGCAGGGGCTCACCCAGCGGGGGTGGGTGCTCGAAACGGGCTGCGGTCACTCTGCACGCGGGGGGCTCAGCCCATGTCTGCGCCCTGAGAGCAGCAGGAGTGGGCGCGCGCAGATCCTGACTTTCCTTTCTGTGTGTAGAGAGAGAGAGAGAGAGAGAGAGAGACCAGGCACACAGGCATGCTTACAGGGTTTGTCATTTGGTATTTCTGTAAGATTGGGAGGATGTTTTCATCCCAGCTGCGGCTGTAAAAGTGTCTTTCTATGAAATGGAAGATTCAGCAGCTGGACGTTTAGACCTTTCTGTTAAAGGATTTTCAGGGAGATGGGGAAGGCGGCTTCACTCAGATAAAATAAAAGCGGTTTACAAGTGATAAAGCAAAGGTTAGATAGATATTTTAAACAATAGATACAAGGGTTCACACATCCATCAAACAGCTCTTGACAGAAAGGAGAACCAAACAGGTGGGTGGGGGCGGGTTCAAGGAGGGGGCATGGGGTGGGAGTGGGTTCAAGGAGGGGGCAGACATCCATCAAACTGCCCTTGACAGAAAGGAGAACCAATCAGGTGGAGGGGGTGGGTTCAAGGAGGGGTCTAGGTGGGGACAGGGTGTCATTCACCAATCCACCGCTAGGGGCGGGGCCAGCATTCACATCCACTAATCACGTGAAGGGCGTGGCTTCTGGTCATTCGTCAAAATAATTTATACATCATCAGTTTAACAATAACGTGTAAACATTGAACATGCCATGTAAATATAAAGATGCAATGGGAACAATAAGCTGCTACATCCCCATCCTGTTCCTGGTGATACATTTTTTTTATGATATTTTTTTAATTTCTGCCATCATTATAATAATTAAATGTACCTAAATGCAGTTATTGCAACAAAAAACAGTGACATGTATTTTTTTTAAAAAGTGTGATGTGTCTTTACTATAAAAGTAGAGTAGAGACAATATTAAAAACTATGCCTTTCTACTAATTCACCAATTAACAATTTCACATTAACAAATTAAGTGGTTACCTGAAAAAACTGAAAGTTCTACTGTACTGTATGTACACAGAATACAGTGCATGTAGTTGATAAGACAAAGCACATGTTTTACTCAAGTTCTTTTCATTGAAATTAATAATCATAATTATAATGTCAAAGGTAATAATCGTCAATTATTAATTTTCTCTTAATTCTGTACCTCTACTTTATAGCAGTAGATGAAATATTAAAGAGGCTTCATTTATATACTAACTAGCCATGTATTGTATGACAAAGGACCACAGATGAGTAATTATTAAGGATGTTATACTGAAGGCCCATCTTAATTTATTCCACACATTTGTTTTATTTATTACTACAAAAATGTACAAAACATTAAAAAAAAAAATCATGAATGTACACTTCTGATAAAGCTTTAATTTGTCTCTTGTCTGGTGTAAATTCTCTACTGAGTATGTATTCTTGTTTGGAAACCTTGTTGTTTCTGTTGACGTCATTGTTGATACATAACAGCAAGTTATACTGTCAAGAGGACATTTACTGAATACCAATGAGACTTTTGTGAAAGATTAAAAAACCCAAACCATTCCAAGAATAAACACTGCCTTGTGTGTGACTGATGATCATCACACTGTCAGGAACGAGTGGACGACAAAAATGAGTCAGGTACGTGGAGATATTGGATTCATAGTTATTATTTCCTATTGCTTTATACTTAAAAGTTTGTACATTCTGCTAAACAGTTCATATGTCTATAATACAGACAGAATACGGACAGAAGGCGAGAAAGGTGGCTCGAAAATGATGGTGGAATTTGAGAAGTAGTCTTTACAGGAACACACTCAAAATAGGGAGTGCCAGTGAAGAGAGATTTAGACAGAAGTGACTACAAAGGGAAAGCACAGAAGATACACGTAGGGCTAGAGATAATAAATATTTTTAAATGATTTTATTACCTAGAGTTTGTGTAGGGCTGTGCCAGTGTGCATCTGCAAAGAAAAAAAATCATTTCCACACTAAAAAGGCTTTAAAGTTGAAATGTTGTGTTTTTTTCCTTCTTTTCAGCATGGAAATACCCTTCCATTTTTTCTCCCTATACATGAGGTTACACAAGGAAAAAAAGTAAATCTGCAAATATTTTATTCACAAAAATTACAGGCAGTTAATACCATTAAATGTAGTCTTTCATTAATTGACCGAAATCACCAATATCACACATACAGCTAAATTAGTTGATAACTTCTAGATGAGAAACCTATTCCACTTTTTTTCATTTTTTGCATTCCTCCAAACCATTAATATGTCCTTACTGTCATGTCCTTTCCTAACCCACTTAATCCAGACTACGGTCATGGGGGGTTGCTGAAGCCCTTCCCAGCTGGCATAGGGCACAATGCAGGAACAAACCCTGAACATTGCGCCACTCCATCGTAGGGTAAACACACACACACGCACACACTAGGGCTAATTCAGTGTCATCGACTCACCTAACCAGCATGTCTTTGGATGGTGGGAGGAAACCAGAGAGCCCGGAAGAAATGGGCACAGGAAGAACATACAAACTCCATCTAGGAAGGACCTGGGATGCAAACCCTGATCTCCTTACTACAAAGCAGCAGCCCTACCACTGCACCACTATGCTACCCTGTCCATAATGTGTTATTCATAAATATTTATTTTCACAAATACAGTACATAAACACATATGAACTGTGTAGGTTAAAAACCTTCCACAAAATGAACATTTATATTTCTTTTTTGTCTACAACTACATGCATAATGTATTCCCCTCTAATGTCATATCCTGTGTTCTTTTCTACATGCTCACCTAAACTGTCTATTTTACTTTTCATGTGCACTAAAAGAGAGAAGAATTCAGTAGTTTTATCTTTCTGAGATGAAATTGTTAGAAGGCTGAATTCACAAAAAAAGTCATCTGAGCACAGTGACAGCAAAGTCTGTCTGAATGGACTGATATGTTCACAAAAGTTTGCCAAAAAGTCAGTGATACTTTTATTCACAGTTAATACTGTTTCTTGCCTGAAAACAGTCAAATCTGCGCTACATAAGATGAAGTGGTGCTGTATTAGAAAGGTCGCATTTACACAATGACCTGTTTCAACGTATGCACTGACAAAGCCTGATGCCTTTTCATACGTACTCCGCAGTACTTCAGGCGTACTGAAAAACAGAATCCCGATCATATTAAAAAAATTTATCTGGCCTGACCGGGATCTGTCCATCCAAATATTGTATAGCTCCACCTCTACTGTTAGCTAAAGCCAAATATTACACCACAAAAAATATTAATACTTGTTTCATTTAAGCAGTTCCTTTTATCAAAATTGCACTTATTAACTAGTTGCGCCATTAACTAGTCAGCCACAACATGACTACTGATCAGTCCCACCAATGCTGTGTGTGTTTTGCTCACTCCTCCTCACAGAATTTTTATACCGCAGTGACATTTATGGGCTTTTCTACTGGTAAGTCCTTACCCCATGATGTCACAACAACTTAGTGGGGTTTAGGTTTAGACTTTGATTGGACTATCCTAAAACTCTTCATTTTATTTTTTTCAGCCATTGTAATCTAAATTTATGTTAACTGCTTAGATTAGGTGTGACTTATAATGCCTCTATTAATCACATACTGTTAAGTAATGAAACCTTAATGAAGGCTTTATATGGTTTTAATAAAACTTACAAACCATCAATAAAGTGGTCCTTTCTGTCTGTCCAATGTGGCCTACTAAAATAACTTACTGGTTTAAGTGGATGATAATCTGCCTCTTAAGATTTAACCTTAAATTAATACTGTTGAATGAAACTCCCTTCAGTTACTTATTAGTTTAATTTTAATCATAGGAAAGGACTAAAGTAAAAGAAACATAATTAGCAAAGAGAAAAGCATCATGGGGTGATACAGTGGTAAAGTGTTTAACACAGCTGCCTCAGATACCCAAATCCCATTCCCAGTTATATCTGTCTGGGGTTTGCATGTTTTTACATATCTACAGTATGTGGGTTTCTCTTCCACATCTCCAAAACTTGTGTGTCATGTTGTTTGGTAACTTCTGAGTACAGTAATCCCTCGCTATATCGCGCTTCGACTTTCGCGGTTTGACTCTATCGCGGATTTTAAATGTAAGCACATCTAAATATATATCAGGGATTTTTCGCTGGTTCGCGGATTACTGCGGACAATGGGTCTTTTAATTTATGGTACACGCTTCCTCAGTTTGTTTGCCCAGTTGATTTCATACAAGGGACGCTATTGGCGGATGGCTTAGAAGCTACCCAATCAGAGCATGTATTACATATTAACTAAAACTTCTCAATGCTATAAGATATGCATCCCACGCGGAGCTTGTTTGCTTGCTTGTCTCTGCCTCTCTCTCACCCTCTCTGACATTCTCTGCGCCTGATGGAGGGGCTGTTTGCACAGAGGCTGTTTGCTTAAAAGATACTGACGCTCCTCTAAAAATGCCGCTTTATTGCGGTGCTCGGCATATTTAAAAGCACAAAAGCACACGTATTGATTTTTTGATTGTTGCTTTAATCTCGCTCTCTCTCTCTGACGTTCTCTGCGCTTGACGGAGGAGATGTGAGCAGAGGGGCTGTTTACACAGAGGCTGTTTTCTTAGAAGATACTAACGCTCCTCTAAAAAATGCCGGCAAACTTAAAAGCACAAGTATTGATTTTTTGATTGTTTGCTTTTCTTTGCAGCTCTCTCTCTCCCTCTGAAATTCTCTGCTCCTGAAGAGAAGAAGATCTATTTGCATTCTTTTAATTGTGAGAAAGAACTGTCATCTCTGTCTTGTCATGGAGGACAGTTTAAACTTTTGACTAAAGGGTGTTATTTCATGTCTAGAGGGCTCTAATAATGTTAACAGTGTGGGAGAGTTTATAAGGGCTTAAAATATATAAAAATAACAACACAAACATATGGTTTCTACTTCGCGGATTTTCGTCGATCGAGGAGGGATTACTGTACTTTTGTTTTCTTCCCATGTCTGAAAGTCTTCTCCATCGTGTTGATTGATAACGCATGGGCATGCTGGGCAGTTGCCCGGGGGCCCCCATGAATGAGTATAGGGGCCCCATGCTGTATGGTTTACCAATTGAGTATCATTTATATTTTAAAAAAATTGTGTTTATCAAGGCTCATGTTATATTGTTCAAATGTTGATAAATCTTTGCTGCACAGCATGTTTTTCTAATTTTAAAGCAATGATTTTGTTGGAAGTACCAATCCAATAAATATACTTTTAATTTTATTAACCATTTACATTTTTAAGGGGCGGCACGGTGGCGCAGTGGTAGCGCTGCTGCCTCGCAGTTAGGAGACCTGGGTTCGCTTCCCGGGTCCTCCCGGCGTGGAGTTTGCATGTTCTCCCCGTGTCTGTGTGGGTTTCCTCTGGGCGCTCCGGTTTCCTCCCACAATCCAAAGACATGCAGGTTAGGTGGATTGGCGATTCTAAATTGGCCCTAGTGTGTGCTTGGTGTGTGGGTGTGTGTGTGTGTCCTGCAGTGGGTTGGCACCCTGCTCAGGATTGGTTCCTGCCTTGTGCCCTGTGTTGGCTGGGATTGGCTCCAGCAGACCCCCGTGACCCTGTATTCGGATTCAGCGGGTTGGGAAATGGATGGATGGATTTACATTTTTATTCTGTGAGTGGTTGTGTAGGTAGGAGCCCCAGTGCACTACTTTGCCAAGGGGCCTATAATGCTGTTAAAATGGCCCTGATTATGTGTGAGTGTGTGTGTGTGTGTGAGTGCATGTTACTCAAGGACCTACTCACCTGATCATTAAAGGGCGCATTCATAAAACGACTAATATCAGGGGTAACAGTTAACACAACATTAACCATAGGACATGGAGTAAATCCACAGAAATACAGGCAGAAAAAGCAAAACTGTCCACCCAGGTCCACGGAGGTAACAGCACTTACTTATTTACACCACTAACTGAAAACGGTCAAATACACAATCTTAGGTCATCAACATACTGCCAAACCCTGAAGTGTAACACTTTATAGCTTTTCCTTTTTTTTAATGTTTTATATACAGTTTAATCTCTTTTCTATCCCACTTTTTATACGACATTTACGTATGAGGTGTATCTCAAAATGCATTTTAAATAATAAAAGCTAAATTATAATACAAAGTATCTGATGGTTATAGTGGCAGATCTAAAGATCTATGCTATGCTTAAATGGCCAGAGAATAGGGGAACTCCAAAACCCCAGCCGTCACAGACTCAAGAGAAAATAATTCTGTGAGGGTTAAAAGCCTAAAAGAACAATCAGCCCCATCTGTACATTACACAGCACTGAAATATGAAACAGTCAGCCCTTCAGGAATGTCAGGAAACAGCCAAGCATGGGGAAACAGAAGCTATAGAGTCTTGTTGTATTTAAGATTTAAAGTATATAATTCTATTAATAAAGTTTAGAAGCGGCAATTAGAAATGTTCTGGTTTGTGTTATTGTAACTATTGTAAAGTATTTAAAGGATAAGATCAGAATTTTTCAGAATTGTGGTGTGATGTGTCAGGCTTGGACAAACAAACCACTCAAATTTCCAGAAAATTTCGTAAAACCATGTCATTTTTCCTCATACTGGAATACTAAGTATGCCTGGCTGGAATGCAGCATGGTTAAAGATGCTGTATTTTGTAAAAAGTTACACAGATGTGAAAAAACTACATTCGTTAACGATAAATCAGAGAATGACCGAGACGGGAAGCATGTTAATTGAGTCTGTTTAAAGCAACTGGTTAGTAAATAGCACATAAATGCGAAGCAAGATTTGATGCACAAAGGCAGATATATAAAAACCAGTAACGGTGCAGTGAATATACTTGACTGGAGCATTCCTAGTTTTCATCCTCTTTCTTTGTACATTTAGCATTTGTTTGCTCAGAGGTTGATGTGCTTGTTGCTTCCTGAGTAGCTCTTCTTTTCTCCACCCAAACGGCCCGCTTATTCTCTTATTTCGTTGGCATCTTTTTGAGTTAAAACCAATTAAGTCAGCGTTTGGGTTGCAATTACTTAGTACGTTTTTCTTAATTTTTCACTTATGCTGCCACTTAAATCTTCAATCTGCCTCAAGAATGATTTAAGATATGAAGAGGTAGAGGAAGTGACAGCGAAGGTGGTAGGGAAGAGAATGGCGCCCGTAAGCATGCACCGCATGGCCGCCCTACAGCGTACTGGCGAGAGTTGATTCTACAATAAAATAAAATAAAAGTAAAAAGAGGAATAACTTTCCAGGTCAATCATCACTCCAAAGGAGGATAGTAGACGTCACGTAGTATGTGTACCAAATTTCACGTCAATAGTTCAAACGATTTGAGAGCTGCAGGTAATTTAAAATCCTGAAAAGACAAACAAACAGCCACAGTAGCGTATTATATAAGAAGATTTGGATGTGAGAATCAGTAGGCTTTGCACCTTAGGAAACAAGTTCTCCAAACTATTCTATAGCATTTCAGTAATTATTTACTGCCCTGATCTTGATCTTTCTAATCATAAAATAGGTCATTACAATAGAAATTAACAAGAAGAATTCATAATTAATTGCAGAATTTCGGTATTTGAGGGTTCTTCCAGCATGCCTCTTTCTCTTGCACGATTTGGCTCAAAAACTAATCAGCACATCATTATTTCATAACAGGCTTAAGCTTCAAGTTTGGTATTTTTGAGTGTAACCATTTTAGCTCTAGATCGTCCTTAAGAAATCGTTATCGAGATATCAATGTTTTCAGTATCAGGGAACCCTAAAATGTCAAGATCCATCGAAAACCGCGGATCAAAATTTTTGATGAATCTAAAGCGTTCACTCCTCCACCATAGATGATAAATTGTGGTGAGATAGGGCGCAAAGTAAAAATCATAGAACAAGCACAGTTTTAAATCAACTAAACCGGTGGAATTTTTTTCAGTTGTTTAAATTGCTAGCTAAGCATAATTCTGAAATTATGAATCACAAGAAAATACAACAGTAATAAGCTCTAATATACAAAACTATTTGCTTAGGTCTTTTGGTTCACCGATTCTATTAAAAATAAAAAGATTTTCATTGAAACTCCTATAATCCCTTCACCAACACACACTTCACGGCCACTAATTGTGAATCTGGCTCTGCAGTTTATGTAAAATAACAAAACAGAATGTAACAGATGAAATAAATGTGCTTTTTAGGAAAAAAAAATCATCATTTGAGTTAAAGAGTCATATCTGTTGATAAACTATTGTGTCTGTGTGATTTAATATGTGTGCAAGAATTGCCTTATAAAAAAATTATTTAATTTGATTACATGTGAAATAAAAAACTAATATGTTTTGAGTACGTATGGTGTACGGGTCTCACTGCATATCTAAAACTGCATTTTAAGTTATCGTATATGACATTCTGTATGATTTTTGTCTTTCTTTGTCTTTCAGTATGATCTCAGCGATATGCAAACGAATGGATCTAAAACTGCATCTTTCACACACTTTGAACTGGTGGGTTTTCCGGGTCTGCAGGACTACAAGGTGTTACTCTTCATAGGATTCCTCATACTCCTGTTAATTACGATCACCGCTAATCTCCTTATTCTCTTTCTAGTGTCACTGGACAGCAGGCTTCACACGCCTATGTACTTTTTCCTTTGCAATTTATCCATTTTAGACATGTTAATGGCAATATCAATTATTCCCAAACTTCTTGCAGTTCTTTCTGGGTATGACAATATTCTTTCCATTGCTGCTTGCTTTGGACAAATGTATTTCATAATCTCTATTGGTGCAGCAGAAAACTGCTTGGTGGCAGCGATGGCATATGACAGATATGTTGCAGTTGTTAAGCCATTACATTACAATGTTATAATAAATCTGAAAAAATGTATGGTTATAATGACCACCGTGTGGATACTTGGGTTTGCACTTCCAGCCCCTTCTGTTTTCTTGGCCTTTGGGCTGCCCTACTGTGCTGCATATAAAATCATGCACTGCTTCTGTGACTATCCAGCCGTGCTTTCTCTGGCTTGTGCAGATATTAGTATTCACGCCAATGGCACATTTGGTGCTGCC
Organism: Polypterus senegalus; assembly: GCF_016835505.1. Lineage (NCBI taxonomy): Eukaryota > Metazoa > Chordata > Cladistia > Polypteriformes > Polypteridae > Polypterus > Polypterus senegalus. The sequence continues at coordinate 18,029,500 of NC_053155.1, forward strand.
TTGGTAGTCAATTATGTACCCCTACTTTTTGTACTATGGACATATTTCAGAATTATAATTTCTGTTCTAAAACTGAAATCAACGGCGAGTCTAGCAAAAGCCTTTTCAATGTGCTCTTCACATATGACTGTGGTGCTGATGTATTACGTATCTTCTTCAATTGTGTATGCAGGGTCAAAAATCGAAGGACTCTCATTCACCGGACGCATTTTTGTTGGAGGTTTGAATTACTTTTTAATGCCAATGGTGAACCCTATGATTTACAGCTTAAGAAATGAAAAGATAAAGGATGCAGCAAAAAAGTACATTCTGTATAAATTTATTTTTCCACACCATACCAAAACTTCCATTAGTACTATAGAAAGCAACTAAAATAAAATTAAGAAATATCGCTTACAAAGCATATCTTTTTCATCACAAATAATGAACCATTTTCTGTTTACTCAGTGTAATACATTTGGATCTCTTTTAAATGTTAAGTAAAAGAAAGTATAAAGTAGAAACAGTTAGTTCCTTCTCAACTTATCTTCATATAAATTATCTATTGGAAAATCAGTTTGACCTTAAGGGCTCGTTTATACTTCATGCTCAGAACGCATATGCGCACGCATTATAGCTGCAACGCGTTTCCAGTGTTCATTTGACGTGTCCTCTGAGCAGGTCCTCAGAAATTAACGCAACGCATGTGCGACTTGCAGTACCAGCAAAAAGTCGGGGGGCGCAGTGTGATAAAAGTTGGAATGTGACATCAGAGTCTCTGATTACTATCTACATGTGACAGAAAGCTGCTATGTAGGTCCTACGGGATCGATGTGCGCGCTTCGATGTTTGATGAATGGTTCGATGTGGTGAAGCAAAATGCTGACAAACTGTACAGATGCATTTGTTGTGCTTTTATATTCAAGCGTCGCATATTCCCGATCGTAATGACACGATACATTTTAAAAGTCTCACATACCATCTTTTGTGCCATCTTTTTTTTGGGGGGCTTCCTCCTGACCTGGAGTGGCAAGCAGCAATAGATCACCACACAGAACACACTAAATGTATGATATTCTCTGCACATTTAGAATCCTTAGATTTATACTTGATATCAATTTCATGATGAAATGCATTAAAGTATGTATGTTACATTTTACAGATAAATCGTTAATTTTCTTTAAATAATGAATACTGTTAATAATTACACACATGGGGGTGACACGGTGACGGAGCGGTAGCACTGCTGTCTCACAGGGAGTCACGTTGCTTGTATTCCCTGCCTGAAGTTTACATGTTTGCCTGCTGGGTTTCCACAGAGTGCTCTGCTTTCCTTCCAAAGATATGCAGATTTGGTGACACTAAAATGGTGCTAGTGTGTGTGTGTATGTCCTTGTATTCACCTTGCGATGAGCTGATGCCCCATCTAGGAATAGTTTCCGTCTTGTGCCCAATGTTTGCTGGAATGGACACATCCCTGGATTGATGGATTTAATCATTAAACATCCTTTTCAGAGATATTGTGGTAAGGTGTCATCGGAATTTAATGGGTGTTCCAGGCAATTCACAAAACAGCGAAGTCAAACCTGTTCTCACCATGATAATATTTCACACTGCCACCTGGTGGATTCTTCCATATTTACGTAAAGTACGCGCAAGTATAAACAGTAAAACGCTTGCGAAGCAGGAGCGTCTGTTGAAGCATGCATCGCATCGCGTGAAGTATAAACCTGGCCTAAGAAGACCTGAGATAATGAAGCCAAGATAAAAAAATATATAAGCATGAGAAATTTTGGATGGGCTATTCGGTTCAACATCCTGAAGAGTTTGTTTGCCAAACCCCTGGGGTCAGTGTTTAGGAGATAAATGGGTCTCTGAAGTTCACAGCTGTATGATAACATCTTCGGACATTTTCCAGAATAATGACATGTTGAGATTTGAAGGTGCAAAATATACTCAATCTATAATAAAATATCTAATCTTTATTTAATGATGTCATAATTTTCATCTGTTATTATGTCTCATGTTTTACTTTCTTTACAAAAAATTTCTTCTGAACTTTAAGGCCTAGATGTCAGCTGTACCTAAGCAATTTTTCCTTTTTTTCTTACTGTTCTTATGAGACAATGAAAAATAAAGCTTTTGTGTTTCTATATTTGAGGGAAAATAAATGATTTGCAATGTTATATTCAAAAATAATAATATAAAATGACAGAATGATGAAATTATTAGGAACACTGTTAGAAATGCTTATCCATGCAATTATTTAATCAGTGAATGATGTGGCAGCAGAGCAATGTATAAAGTTAAGTAAATGTTCACATCATACACCAGAATGGAGAAAAAATGTAATTTCAGTGATTTTGTGTGTGCCATGATTGTCAGTGCCAGAAACTACTGGTTTGCGTATTTCTGGAATGCTGATCTCCCGAGATTTTCATGCCAAACAGTCTCTAAAGTTTACCCAGAATGTGCAAAAAGGAAAAAACATCCAGTGAGTGAGTGGCAGTTCTGCGGGTCAAAACACCTTGTTGATGAGATGGTGGGAGGAAAATGGCCAGATTGGTTCAAGCTGACCAAAAGGCTATGGTAACTCAGATCACTACTCTGTAAAACCGTGGTGAGCAGAAAATCCTCTCAGAATGCACAACATGTCACACCTTGAGGTGGACGGACAACAACAGCAAAAGACCACATTAGGTTCCACTTCCATCAGCCAAGAACAGAAAGCTAAGGCTGTGTTGGGAACAGATTTATCAAAACTGACTTCCCAAAAGTGTTCAGAAGCCATTAAGAAGGCTAACAGAATATCAGGTTATATAGCGCCTTGATGTGTGGAGTACAAGTCACAGGAGGTTCTGCTCAAGCTTTAAACACACTGGTGAGGCCTCATTTGGAGTCCTGGGTGCAGTTTTGGTCTTCAGCCTACAAAAAGGACATAACAGCACTAGAAATGGCCCAGAGAAGAGCGACTAGGCTGATTTCAGGGCTACAGGGGATGAGTTAGGAGGAAAGATTAAAAGAGCTGAACCTTTACAGTTTAAGCAAAAGAAGATTAAGAGGAGTCATGACTGAAATGTTTAAAATTATGAAGGGAATTAGTACAGTAGAATGAGACTGTTATTTTAAAATGAGTTCATTAAGAACACGGGGACATGGTTGGAAACTTGTTAAGGGTAAATTTTACACAAACATTAGGAAGTTTTTCTTTACACAAAGAGCGGTAGACACTTGGAATAAGAGACCAAGTAGTGTGGTAGACAGTAAGACTTTAGAGACTTTCAAAACTCGAGTTGATGTTTTCTTAGAAGAAATATATAACTGGCGAGCTTTGTTAGGCTGAATGGCCTGTTCTTGTCTAGAGTGTTCTAATGTTACAAAAAACAGGACAGTTGAAAATGGGAAAAAACATAACCTGGTGCTTGATGTTATTATGTTTATGATGTTGTGAAGTGGCAACATTTACTTGCAGCTTAGTGTAATAACCTGGCATATTTTCCTTCTTCTTTTACTGTTATCTTTGTGGTGAAGCTATAGCATTAGGATCAGAAAACTACAAATCGTCATCATGATTTTCAAGGAAAATACAGAATGTATCCATAAGTCAAACTTTGCAGCAGAAACTGTCATAAAATCATGACATCATTTACTCTCTTGGATATTTCTTCTGACTTCTGAATTCAGTTTTTGACAAGAGATTATCTCAAAATCATAATATGTTTTAGTAGGAAGTGCACAACATTTAAACTGTTTTTAAACACAATGGCCAACCGACCCAGTAACCCTTGGCTTGTTCACAAAGCTATAGTCAGCAGAGGAACATTCTAACAGTGGGCTTGGCTCACCAAATTCCACCCAGGTTTCTGTTAGAAATAAAAAGTTCAATCCACTAGACTCAAAAAACAACAATTTATTTCTTGTATAGCTAAAAAATCACACAAGGTATGCCTCAATAGGCTTTAACAGACCCTATTTTTTGACAACCATCTAGCCTCATTTGAAATAAAAGTCTTGTTATTGAGTGATTTCACATTAAACAAAATCATCTCAGTGAAGTGGTCCCAACCATAGGGGACGATATATATTCCAGTTCATGAAGATTATGATGATCAGCCCCTCGTTTGCGAACATGCCATCTTAGCATTTGAACACAGGAGGCTGCTAGTAGCTTCTTCCAAAGGTACAAGTAATAGTAAATATTCTAAACTACAAAGATTAGACTGATCTGCCCTATGTGTACAAACATGTAGCCCTGACAGTGGATAACACAGGGCTATTAGTGGCTGCACCAGGAAGACAGATGGAGTATCTTTGACCAAGGGAACGCACAGTCCACAAAACTAACTGTTGGGGCACCAACCGGGGTACCCCTTTTAATATATACAATGTCCACAAAATAAACAGGTCCACCATGGTGCAAAAAGGTCAAGAAAGTAAACAGCAGCAAAGCAAAATAAACTCTGTGGGGGGAATGATCTGTCAAGGAGTCAGTATTTGGAAGGGAGCTTCACTCAGCAGTCAGGCCACTTCAGAAAGACACGCCATGCCAAGAACATCTCGGTTTAATAGCTGAGGGACCGGAAAAGGTGAAGCCAGTTTCCCTCTGTTGACAGTTTCTTGGAGTTGAGGGAGAAAAAGGAGATGATATCTTCAGTGGTAGCGCCTCCTAGAGCAGTAGTGCTTACCTCAGATGAGCCTGGAAAGTGAACCTCAGACGCGCATGTGTCAGATGCTTTCTGATCTTTCCTAATAAGCCTTCTCTTTTTCCCATGTTGTCAGTGGAATGTGGAATGCCTGTGGTATGTCATTCTGAAAAGAATACAACAACAGATACCCTCAGGTGTTGAGAGGCAGACGTGCCAGCTCTCCGGTCTTGTCCATTGAGTCAACGGTCTTTCTGAAAGTTTATCTAAGGAAACTTTGTTACAACTTTAACTTCTACAGTCAAATTCTTCTAGGCACTTCAACAGAGGCCCCATTGCAAATGACCAATACAAGGATCTGACTGAACCATCCATTTGGTAGTAGTGATTGGCTATATGTACATAGGACAGGGACTTAACAAGTGAAAGTTTATGACCCATGGTTACTGGAAATTCCTCTTTCAAGGGGAACAATTGCAAGCCTTGGCTCCCAACACAAATGGAATTAAATTGCTTAGGCCATGTTTCTTGTCTCCCAGTGGGCAAACAATGATCCATTCAGTGTAGGCATTACATAGATAGATAGATAGATAGATAGATAGATAGATAGATAGATAGATAGATAGATAGATAGATAGATAGATAGATAGATAGATAGATAGATACTTTATTAATCCCAAGGGGAAATTCACATAACCCAGCAGCAGCATACTGATACAAAAAAACGGTATTAAATTAAAGATTAATAAAAATGCATGTAAAAGCAGACAATAACTTTGAGTAATGTTAGCATTTACTCCCCCGGGTGAAATTGAAGAGTCGCATAGTATGGGGGAGGAACGATCTCCTCAGTCTGTCAGTGGAGCAGGACAGTGACAAAAGTCTGTAACTGAAGCTACTCCTCTGTCTGGAGATGACACTGTTCAGTGGATGCAGTGGATTATCCATGATTGACAGGAGTTTGCTTAATGCCCGTCACTCTGCTACAGATGTTAAATTGTCCAGCTTTATTCCTACAATAGAGCCTGCCTTCTTAACAAGTTTGTCCAGGTGTGAGACGTCCTTCTTCTTTATGCTGCCTCCCCAGCACACCACCGCGTAGAAGAGGGCACTCGCCACAACCGTCTGGTAGAACATCTGCAGCATCTTTTTGCAGATGTTGAAGGACGCCAACCTTCTAAGGAAGTATAGTCGGCTCTGACCTTTCTTACACAGAGCATCAGTATTGGTAGTCCAGTCAAATTTGTCATCCAGCTGCACTCCCAGGTATTTATAGGTCTGTACCTTCTGCACACAGTCTCCTCTGATGATCACGGGGTCCATGAGGGGCCTGGGCCTCCTAAAATCCACCACCAGTTCCTTGGTCTTGCTGGTGTTCAGGTGTAGGTGGGTTGAGTCGCACCATTTCACAAAGTCTTTGATTAGCTTCCTATACTCCTCCTCCTGCCCACTCCTGATGCAGCCCACAATAGCAGTGTCGTCAGCGAACTTTTGCATGTGGCAGGCCTCCGAATCATATTGGAAGTCTGATATATATAGGCCGAACAGGACCGGAGAAAGTACAGTCCCCTGCGGCGCTCCTGTGTTGCTGACCACAATGTCAGACCTGCAGTTCCCGAGACGCACATATTGAGGTCTGTCTGTAAGATAGTCCATGATCCATGCCACCAGGTGTGAATCTACTCCCATCTCTTTCAGCTTGTCCCTAAGGAGCAGAGGTTGGATGGTGTTGAAGGCGCTAGAGAAGTCCAAAAACATAATTCTTACAGCACCACTGCCTCTGTCCAAGTGGGAGAGGGATTGGTGTAGCATATAGATGATGGCATCCTCTGCTCCCACCTTCTCCTGGTATGCGAACTGCAGAGGGTTGAGGGTGTGGTGGACCTGTGGCATCAGGTGGTGAAGCAGCAGTCGCTCCATGGTCTTCATCACATGTGACGTCAGAGCAACAGGCCGGAAGTCATTCAGCTCACTAGGACATGATACCTTTGGGACTGGGGTGATACAAGATGTTTTCCAAAGCCTCGGGACTCTCCCCTGTTCCAGGCTCAGGTTGAATATGCGCTGTAGAGGACTCCCCAGTTCCTGCGCACAGGCCTTCAGCAGTCGTGGCAATACTCCATCTGGACCAACTGCTTTGCTGGCACGAAGTCTCCTCAGCTCTCTGCTCACCTGCGCTGCTGTAATTGTGGGTGGGGATGTCTCTCCTATGCTGGTATCAGTAAAAGGATGGTTGGAGGATGCAGTAGTCCCAGGTGAGAGTGGGTTAGGGTGGTCAAACCTGTTAAAGAAGTTGTTCATTTGGTTTGCTCTCTCCACGTCTCTCTCGATGGTGGCACCCTGCTTTGAGCTGCAGCCAGTGATGATCTTCATCCCATCCCACACTTCCTTCATGCTGTTATTCTGCAACTTCTGCTCCACCTTTCTCCTGTACTGCTCCTTCGCCGCCCTGAGCTGGATTCGGAGTTCCTTCTGCACGCTCTTGAGCTCATGCTGATCACCGCTTTTAAAAGCTCTTTTCTTCTGGTTCAAAAGGCCCTTGATGTCACTTGTAATCCATGGCTTGTTGTTAGCATAGCAGCGTACTGTTCTTACTGGAACTACAATGTCCATACAGAAGTTGATGTAATCAGTTATGCAGTAAACAGCCTCTTCAGTGTTCTCACTATGTGACCCCTGCAGGATATCCCAGTCTGTAGTTCCAGTCTCTCAGAGCCTGCTCTGCCTCAGGGGACCACTTCCTGAATGACTGTGTGGTTGTATGTAGCGCCTTCACTCTTGGTTTGCAGTGAGGCTGAAGCAGAACCAGGTTATGATCTGCTTTCCCAAGCGCAGGCAGTAGGGTGGCGCTGTATGCGTCTTTAACGTTTGCATACAGTAGGTTGATTGACCTATTTCCCCAGGTGTTACAGTCCACATACTGGGAGAAGGCAGGTAATGTTTTGTCCAGCGTCATTGTGAATAGGTGGGAGAATACTGCATAGTGAACTATGGGTGATGCCAAATGGGCCAGAGTTTTTTAATAGCAGATAAGCAAATCTATGGGAATGTATCTGCAGATAGCAAGGGTTTATTGTATTTTGTTCTTCGGCTTTTATCATCAAAATTTTAGTAATACACAACACTGTCTTGTTTTGCCACAGATGCTGCTATCTTGGGCTTACTGTTCCAACCAAAACAGCCCTTTAATGGATTCAAGTTTCCAGAAATTGTGGCGCATGACACTATAAGGTTGATAGTATATTGTCATGATCAAGTTCTTTTTTCTGATTTTTTGCAAACTTTCATTGACCTCGAAAATTACTTATACCTTGTTTTAGGTCAAATAATCTTTTGGTGGCATCTATTTTAAGGAAGAATGCATTTTTATTTATGTTGAAATTAAGTAAAATTTTCCAAAAACATCATTTTATTTTTTTGTATGAGTATTTGCCTTTGCTAAACAGGGTCTAACACTGCTTTTCCCAACCAAAAGTGGGGCCACCTGATATGCTAATAGGGTCACAAGAAAATATTTAAAAATAGAAAAAAAAATAAAAATGTATATGTAATCACTGCAGTGGGCTGGTGCCCTGCCTGGGTTTGTTTACTGCCTTGCGTCCTGTGTTGGGTGGGATTGGCTCCAGCAGACCCCCGTGACCCTGTAGTTAGGATATAGCGGATTGGATAATGAATGGATGGATGTATGGTATATGTTATCAAATTTAATTAAGATAACTTCAAATTTAATATACTTTTAAAACTTTAAAACATTAAAAACTTGGGTGCTTGAAATATGTCACACAAATATTATAAGAGCTTTCTTATCTTTTCACACTTAAATTTCTTAGTATTGCCCAAGCTTATTAAAAAGTAAGCAAAATGGAGAGATTTCAAGTGTAGGCTTGCCAAATCCTGAAAATTAGTCTTCAAAAGAATCATGAAAATATGAGAAACAGTTTATTCAATGTAGTTTTATTAGCATTATTGAGAAGAAAGAGGAAAGACCTAAATGCCTCTTGTGTTGTAACATGTTGTTTATGGAGAGTATGAAGTCAAATAAACTTAAAAGGCACTTTGAAACTACACACAAAGAATACCTGGGAAAGCCAAAATCATATTTTGAAAGAAAATGTTAAGAGCTCAACAGTCAGTGGATACAGTTCAGAAAAGCAATGACTATAGAAGAGAAAGTTCTGCGAGCATCATTTGAAGTAAAAGGTTACTGTGTTATCATGATATTTCCCACTACTTACCCTTTACCTAGGGGTAAGTGTACTCATCAGGGTCGTTACTTGGTTGGTCTACTGTTGCATCTTAAGATTAACACATGCATACATAGATATATGCATACACACAGAAACTCAACAGTGCCCTATGATTGACAGACACACAGCTGGTTAATCTCTAGCACTTTACACCACACAAGTGCCTTATGAATAACACAACTTGTCACTCTCCTAGTACTTCAAGAGTCTTACATACACAAAGACCCTAACCAAAACAGTGCCCCTTGAATGACACACACACACAGCTGGTTAGCCTCTAGCATTTTAAACCACACAAGTGGTTTACACAGCTTGTCACTCTTCTGGCACATCAAGAGACTTTTACTTATCATTGGCACGAAAAACTTACAATGTTTAAAATATATCTCAGACCTAAATATTACTTCGGCCTCTAGAAGTACATTTAAACATACAAAGGCTCAACATCCTTGAATGCCTTACTTGTACTCTTTCCTACGATTGGGTGGAGTTCACACCCTCAGCCTTAGTAAACCTCGCAGCACAGAGGTAATGGCAAACCTCTGACTGCACCAGGTGCTCAAAGAAATCTACCTTATTACTCTAGACATGTAGTCAAAGCATAGAAAATTAAAAGCAGTGTGACATTTATTACATGAATAATAGTACCAAATAGAACAAAGAATAATAGAAAGTAAGATTGATAGTAAAGTCTGGATAGATATAGTCTTTAGAAAAAGCTTATGAAAAAGTAACGATGTCAAGGATGAATGTCCCAGGGCGGCATTGATCTAAAACTCAAAGTTGTTCAGGAGATGCTTTGCTGACGATCAGATGAAAATGGCCACACATCGATAGTGCCCTCTCCTCATGTCGCTCTCGCCTTTTTTTGACATCACTCTGTTTTCTTCTTCTGTCCCTCTTCAGACAAGGCATATTTATTATAAAATTCTACCCTTTTGCAAGATGTAATTGCTCCATGCACCTGATTGGGTGGCTGTCAATATGATGAATGAATTTCCAAGCAATTAAGTTTCTAATATTTTAAAAATCTCCTGTCTCAAGCTATAATCTGTAATCTCGAGTCCCATGTCATCTGCTTCTGGTCACAAATTGTAGAGTAATCGGATACATCTTGAACCATAGCATATCTTCCTTTCTCAAGCTGTAAACTGATTGAGTCCCGGTGCACTTCCCTTCTCAGGTTATAAAGTACTTGATAGCCTGAGGCATCGCCATGCGTTCCTCTTTTTGTTTGAGCAGCTGTTTTAAAAGTGAGGTATAATTTGGGAAGAGGATATGCTTTGATGTGTCCTGTATTTAAGTTCATCTAGTATTGTCTTGAGCAAAATATAATGAAAATATAGATAAAAATCTGCAGATTTTGCAGATCACAACAGCTATGAAACCAAAGAGCATTGCTGAGAGATTGATTTTATCAGTGGCAATTTATATGGTGAAACAGTATGTGGTGAGAGTGAAGCATAAAACTAAAGAATATACCCTTGTCTAATAATGCAGTGAAACAAAGAATCAAGAGAGCACACTAATGGAGTGACTTAAAACTTCCCCAGCCTACACTTTACAAGTGGATGTTAGCATGGAGGGTAAAACTGCTCATGTTTTGACTTTTGTTTATTGGTACTGTCTTCAATTTCCTGAGAATAAGGCCACACAGGACATTTTTGCTGTCTTAAAAAAAGTTTATGGAGGATAAAGGAAGTCCATGGAATAGTATGGTGGAATTCTGTACAGATGGCACACCATCCATAGCGGTTGGCAGGCTGTCTTACATACATTAATCATGGACGTGGTCCATTCTGCAATATGGATGCACTGCATGATCCACCATGAGCAACTCACAGCAAAGGAAATAAAGCAGGGCCTTCATAGAAGCATTACATCAGGTAACTGCAGTGGTCAGTTACATCAAACCACATCCACTGTGACCATGACCATGACCATGACCATAGGTGAAGGTAGGAACATAAATCGACTGGTAAATTGAAAGCCTTGCCTTACAGCTCCTTTTTCACCACGACAGACTCCGTACCGATCCTCCTATCGATCTCATGCTCCATTCTTCCCTCACTCGTGAACAAGACCCCAAGATACTTGAACTCCTCCACTTGGGGCAGGATCTCGCTCCCAACCCTGAGAGGGCACTCCACCCTTTTTCGGCTGAGGACCATGGTCTCGGATTTGGAGATGCTGATTCCCATCCTAGCTGCTTCACACTCAGCTGTGAACCAATCCTGAGAGAGCTGAAGATCACGGCCTGATGAAGCAAACAGGACAACATCATTTGCAAAAAGCAGTGACCCAATCCTGAGTTCACCAAACCAGACTCCCTCAATGCCCTGGCTGCGCCTAGAAATTCTGTCCATAAAAGTTATGAACAGAATCAGTTACAAAGGGCAGCCCTGGCAGAGTCCAACTCTCACTGGAAACGGGTTTGACTTAATGCCGGCAATGCTGACCAAGCTCTGACATTGGTTGTACAGAGACCAAACAGCCCTTATCAGGAGGTCCGGTACCCCATACTCCCGAAGCACCCCCCAAAGGATTCCCCAAGGGACACGGTCGAATGCCTTTTCCAAGTCAACAAAACACATGTAGACTGGTTAGGCAAACTCCCATGCACCCTCCAGGACCCTGTTAAGGGTGTAGAACGAGATCACGAATATAAGCTTCCGAAATGAGTTTCCTCTGCAGGGTGTCTGGGCTTTCCCTTAAAGATAGGGTGAGAAGCTCAGTCATCCGGGAGGGGCTCAGAGTAGAGCCGCTGCTCCTCCGCATCAAGAGGAGTCAGATGAGGTGGCTCGGGCATCTAAATCAGGATGCCTCCTGGACCCCTCCCTGGTGAGGTGTTCCGAGCACATCCAACCGGGAGGAGGCCCCGGGGAAGACCCAGGACACGCTGGAGGGACTATGTTTTCCGGCTGGCCTGGGAATGCCTCGGGATTCCCCCGGAAGAGCTAGGAGAAGTGGCCAAGGAGAGGGAAGTCTGGGCATCTCTACTCAAGCTGCTGCCCCCACGACCCAATCTCAGATAAGCGGAAGGATGGATGGCTGGATGGATGTCCACTGTGTGCACGCTTGTTTGCAAAGCTTTGCACTTACACTATATGGGCTCTGAGCATGACAATTTGCTCTTTTACAAAGGATCATGGTGGTTGTCAAGGGGAAGAATGCTACAAAGATTTTTTTTTTAATTCATTTTATTGCAATCCATACAAAGCAATGAAGTTTTTACAAAAAGAAAAATTGAGTTAAGAATAGATCGATCCCCACCCCTGAGAGAGAGAGCAAGCCAAACGGCGTAAAATGTAAGGCTTGTAAACATACCTAAATTAATAAATTCTCTGTGCTTCATGAACTTACTTTAAAATATTACTGATTAGATCCTGCCATGTATTGAAAAAAGTCTGTACGGATCCTCTAACTGAGTATTTGATTTTTTCCAATTTCAAATAATATAACACATCAGTTTCCCACTGACTTAAAAGAGGAGAGTTTGGGTTCTTCCAGTTTATCAGAATAAGTCTGCGTGCTAAGAGTGTAGTGAATGCAATCACAATTTGTTTGTCTTTCTCCACTTTAAGCCCCTCTGGAAGAACCCCAAACACAGCTGTTAATGGGTTAGGAGGGATTGTGAGTCCAAGGATGTCTGAGAGGTAATTCAAAATTTTTGTCCAGAATGATGTTAATTTGGTGCAGACCCAGAACATATGACCTAGTGAGGCTGGGACTTGGTTGCAACGTTCGCAGGTTGGAATCATTTTGGAGAGTTTTAGTCGAGACAGATGTGCTCGATATATAATTTTAAGTTGTATAATTGTATGCTTTGCGCATATAAAGCTCGAGTGAATTCTCTGCATTGCTACTTTCCACTCCTTTTCTGATATATTAATTGAGAGATCTTTTTCCCAGTGTCCTCTTGGATCTTTGAAAGGGAGGGATTGTAAAATGATTTTATATATCGTAGTAAGTCCTTGAGATTGAGCAATATTTTTTTCCAGCACGGATGAGGGTGCAAGATGAGGAAAATCTGGAAGGTTCTGTTTAACAAAGTTCCTGATTTGAAGATAGTGAAAGAAATGTGTAGCTGGAATGCTAAATTCGAAATGTAATTGTTCATAGGATGCAAAGACGTTGTCTATATAAAGATCTCTAAGCAAGTTAATTCAAAATTTTTTCCAGATATTAAAAACTGCATATGTTTGTGAAAGTTGAAAGAGGTGGTTCTCTTTCAGAGGTGCCACAGATAGAAGCTTCTCCGTCTTAAAATGCTTTCTACATTGGTTCCAGATTCTAAGTGAGTGGAGCACAATTGGGTTATTAGTGTATTGCCGATAACGTGTGTTTATTGGAGCGCAGAGCAAGGAATACAAAGAAGTACTGCAGGATTTTACTTCGCCTTCTGCCTTTTGTCTTTGTAGGGTTGCTCTTTTGATGCGTGGATGTTTTGAATTCCAAATAAATGAGGCTACAAAGATTTTTTGAACTCAGACAAGAACTATTTGTATTTTTCATGGATGTAAAAAAAAAAACAGGGCTTGTTCAGTTTTTGTGTAACCACAACGAAATGCCCCTTCTTGCCTATACAATGGACGTATTTCCATCCATCCATTTTCTAACCCGCTGAATCCGAATACAGGGTCACGGGGGTCAGCTGGAGCCAATCCCAGCCAACACAGGGCACAAGGCAGGAACCAATCCTGGGCAGGGTGCCAACCCACCACAGGACACACACAAACACACCCACACACCAAGCACACACTAGGGCCAATTTAGAATCGCCAGTCCACCTAACCTGCATGTCTTTGGACTGTGGGAGGAAACCGGAGCGCCCGGAGGAAACCCACGCAGACACGGGGAGAACATGCAAACTCCACGCAGGGAGGACCCAGGAAGCGAACCCGGGTCTCCTAACTGCGAGGCAGCAGCGCTACCACTGCGCCACCGTGCCGCCCCTATGGACGTATTTGAAAAACTTAATAAACTTAACATAAGCATTCAGGGGTGAAAGAAACACATAATACAGATGAGTGATCGTATTAATGGATTTATTGGGCAACTAGCATTCTGGAGATAGAATCTTTCTAAAGAAATGTATACTTCTTCTTTTCCACAGTTGTACAAGTTTCGGACAAACAACTGTCTGGCTGATCAGTGCCCCACTCAAACAACGACTGATCATCTACAATGCTGAATATGTCAAAGTTTGACTGGGTCACTAACTCATTTCACTGCAACCCAAGCTCTGTGGATCTTCTAGACAGTGTCATCCAACAGCTGATTGAGTTGTCTTGTGATTGAATGCTGCAAATACTGTATTCTCAAGTCTCAGTGGAGGAATTCTGGTTGGGAACCAAAGCAGATTATCCCAAAGTTTTACCACTGTGCTTTAGAACTTCTGGTTCCCTTTTAAAATACTTATTTGTGCAAAAATGGATTTAGAGTTCTGGTTTGCCTGAAATCAAAGTACAGGTCCACAGTAAACGTGACTAATGAAATAAGGTGTGCTCTCTCGACTAAATCTACTGATTTCGACACGCTGCCAGGTGACAAACAGGCACCACCTGCTCATTAAACATTGTAAGTACTTTACATGTTTATCTGTGCCAACACATTAAGTTTTGATGTAAGTTAAATGTTCTATAATATAATACTGTAACTTAAACAATGTACTGAATGGGAAGTGAATATCAATATTTCAAACAGCTGGAGTTGAGAAAAAGCTCAGATTTCAAAATGGGGTCACAAACCAAAAAAGCTTTGGAACCTCTCGCATAACATATTCAGTTGAAGGATGTAAATGTTGCATCGTGCACTTTCTGGTTGTCGTGGATCGGATTCAACCCAAATCTTTAAACTGTAACTCCTTTGTCGCTTTGAAATGTTTCTGATTAATAAATTCTGGCTCTCCTTTTTCTTTTACTGCGATGTACTGTAAGTTTATATATTTTAGCTCAGATTACGTAAATCGGCATATAGGTTTTTGAATCCTTTAAAAGTAAGTCTAGTCCATCCATAATGCCTTTGTTTAATTTATCCTTTATTTCATTAAACATCTGATCACAAAAAGTAAAAAATGAATGCAAAGAATGGCCTTTAGTGTATAATTCTGACAAAGCGTTTAATTTATTTGACACTTTTTTAGTGTGAAATCCCTCCTGAGTGTACTCTAATGTCTCGAGACCTAAGAGTAGATTGTTCCTCATGGATGACTTTTTCTGTATACCAGGGGGACTTCTGTGAAAGCTTAAAGGACCTAAATCCTTATAAGTAAAAACACTGGTATATATGTGACGAGTGATCATCACACTCTTAAGAACGAGTGGACCATGAAGATGAATCAGGTACAGTACGTGCAAATATTTGCTCTTCAGCTGTTATTCACATTTTAATTTAGTTACAAACTTTTAAAGCTGCCTTTCATTTTGCACTTTTTACTGATTGTTTATTTTGGAATAAAATTAAATTTTCAAGTCATTTTGTAATGAGGCCTATTTTGGTAACAATGACTGCTTGGGAGGAAAGAGCCAAGGATGAGTCATGCTTCATTTACAAAGAACAACATTTTTTATTTTTATACCGCATTTTCATACAAAAAATGTAGCTTAAAGTGCTTTACAAAATGTCAAAGAAAAATAGTAGTCAAGTAAACAAATTAAAAATAGATTTAAATAATAATGAATAAATGACATTCTGGTTAATCTTTACAAAAATGAAGCACATGTGAAATATACTTTTAAATACTACTACCTATATTAATGTATTTTAAAATGTTATAAAATACTTTAAAGGTAAATCTATTACAGTACCTTGCAGTATAATGAAATGTAAATAAATATGTGAATTAATGAAAGTTCTGAACATTGTGGCTTAGTTTCAGAAAATATAAAAATATATTAATATATGAAATACTAGGAATAATATACTTTAGGATATTTTTAGGAAACTATTACAGTGTATTTTAAATATACCAAACAAGTTAGTTAAAATAAACTGTGCAGTACATTTCAGAGTATGTATTTAAAGATAGGTGTCTGTCTTCTTTTGTGTTTTGTAGTATATTTAAAAATATATACAGTATATTAATCTGGGATTGAAAATATCATCCAATAGATAATATCTCACAGGTATCCCACACATTAAGATATGTTCCAGATCAAATAGCACTGTGACACAGCACAAATTTTAAAACAATTTATTAACTGAGTACAAGAAAGTAAGAAGTTTGTAAGTTCAACCTTGCATATGCTGCCAGAGTTGCCTATTTCAACCATTTGTAGTTTTTGTGAATTAAAAAAAAATATATAATTATTTGGAAAGATGCATGTAGCAGGTAAAAAGATGAGATATGAATGACATGCTATGGGTCTGGTCCCAGTATACTGCATGTCTTAAACATAATATATTTTTGGATATGTGTTTGTTACCATATAATATGAGAAATACATTTCTCCTTATACAGTATTTCTGATATAATATATATTTGAACTACATATACATTACATTATATTGAAAAATATGTATAGATATTTTTTTGAGTATACCTATATACAGTGATCCCTCGCTATATCGCGCTTCGACTTTCACGGCTTCACTCCATCAAGGATTTTATATGTAAGCATATCTAAATATATATCCCGTATTTTTCGCTGGTTCGCAGATTTTTGCTGACAATGGGTCTTTTAATTTATCCTCAGTTTGTTTGCCCAGTTGATTTCATACAAGAGACACTATTGGCGGATGGCTGAGAAGCTACCCAATCAGAGCACGTATTACGTATTAAGTAAAACTCAATGATATACAATATGCTTCCGGCACGGTGTTTTGCATGCTTAAAAGCTCGAACAGCACGTATTGATTTTTGATTGTTTGCTTTTCTCTGTCTCTCTCTCTCTCACTCTCTCTGATATTCTCTGCTCCTGATGGGAGGGGGTGTGAGCAGAGGGGCTGTTTGCACACTGGCCTAGAGGATACAGACGCTCCTCTAAAAAATGGTGAAAGACTACCTTCACATTGCTCCCTTCCTTGAAGCTGCTTTGTCCGGCAGTGCTTGGCATACTTAAAAGCCCGAACAGCCCTATTGATTTTTGATTGTTTGCTTTTCTCTCTCTCTGTCTCTCTACTCTCTCTCTGACATTCTCTGCTCCTGACGCACACTCCTTTGAAGAGGAAGATATGTTTGCATTCTTTTAATCGTGAGACAGAATTTTCATCTCTGTCCTGTTATGGAGCACAGTTTAAATTTTTGGAAAAGAGACAAATGTTTTTTTGCAGTGTTTTAAAGTCCCTGTCTCTACAACCTCCTGTGTTTCTGTGCAAATCTGTGACCCAAGCATGTCAATTTAAAAATAACAATATAAACGCAACCCCTGCAATCGAGGAGAGATCACTGTACATCTCTTTGTCTTCATCGCTTCATCGTCGAACAAGTTGCACTATTTTCATAGGTTAGTGGTTGTGTGTAAGAACTGTGTGTGTGTGTAATTAAATGTACAATAATAATAATATATTTGTAACGTCTAATATGTCATATTTTCTCTTATTTTGTCTAATATATTGGGTAATACGAGTGTAATGGTGACTAAAAGGTGTTATTTCATGTCTAGAGGGCTCTAATAATGTTAAAAAAGGTCGTAAACATGTTTTCTATGTTCTAACTGCGAAAATATCCATCCATCCATCCATTCTCTTCCGCTTATCCGAGGTCGGGTCGCGGGGGTAGCAGCTTAAGCAGAGAGGCCCAGACTTCCCTCTCCCCGGCCACTTCTTCCAGGAGAATCCCAAGGCGTTCCCAGGCCAGCCGGGAGACATAGTCCCTCCAGCGTGTTCTGGGTCTTCCCCGGGGCCTCCTCCCGGTTGGACATGCCCGGAACACCTCACCAGGGAGGCGTCCAGGAGGCATCCTGATCAGATGCCCGAGCCACCTCATCTGACTCCTCTCGATGCGGAGGAGCAGCGGCTCTACTCTGAGCCCCTCCCGGATGACTGAGCTTCTCACCCTATCTTTAAGGGAAAGCCCAGACACCCTGCGGAGGAAACTCATTTCAGCCGCTTGTATTCGCGATCTTGTTCTTTCGGTCACTACCCATAGCTCATGACCATAGGTGAGGGTAGGAGCGTAGATCGACTGTAAATTGAGAGCTTTGCCTTACGGCTCAGCTCCTTTTTCACCACGACAGACCGATGCAGAGCCCGCATCACTGCGGATGCTGCACCGATCCGCCTGTCGATCTCACGCTCCATTCTTCCCTCACTCGTGAACAAGACCCCGAGATACTTGAACTCCTCCACTTGGGGCAGGATCTCTCCTCCAACCCTGAGAGGGCACTCCACCCTTTCCGGCTGAGGACCATGCTCTCGGATTTGGAGGTGCTGATTCTCATCCCAGCCGCTTCACACTCAGCTGCGAACCGATCCAGAGAGAGCTGAAGATCACGGCCTGATGAAGCAAACAGGACAACATCATCTGCAAAAAGCAGTGACCCAATCCTGAGTCCACCAAACCGGACCCCTTCAACACCCTGGCTGCGCCTAGAAATTCTGTCCATAAAAGTTATGAACAGAATCGGTGACAAAGGGCAGCCCTGGCGGAGTCCAACTCTCACTGGAAACGGGCTCGACTTACTGCCGGCAATGCGGACCAAGCTTCCTCATTGGAAGGCATGTTAGTGGGATTGAGGAGGTCTTCGAAGTACTCCTCCCACCGACCCACAACGTCCCGAGTCGAGGTCAGCAGCGCACCATCCCCACCATATACGGTGTTGACACTGCACTGTTTCCCCCTCCTGAGACGCCGGACGGTGGACCAGAATCTCTTCGAAGCCGTCCGAAAGTCGTTCTCCATGGCCTCTCCAAACTCCTCCCATGCCCGAGTTTTTGCTTCAGCAACAACCGAAGCCGCGTTCTGCTTGGCCTGCCGGTACCTATCAGCTGCCTCCAGAGACCCACAGGACAAAAAAGTCCTATAGGACTCCTTCTTCAGCTTGACGGCATCCCTCACCGCTGGTGTCCACCAACGGGTTCGGGGATTGCCGCCACAACAGGCACCGACCACCTTGCGGCCACAGCTCCGGTCAGCCGCCTCAACAATAGAGGCACGGAACATGGCCCATTCGGACTCAATGTCCCCCACCTCCCTCGGGACGTGGTTGAAGTTCTGCCGGAGGTGGGAGTTGAAGCTACTTCTGACAGGGGACTCTGCCAGCCGTTCCCAGCAGACCCTCACAACACGTTTGGGCCTACCAGGTCTGACCGGCATCTTCCCCCACCATCGAAGCCAACTCACCACCAGGTGGTGATCAGTTGACAGCTCCGCCCCTCTCTTCACCCGAGTGTCAAGACATATGGCCACAAGTCCGACGACACGACCACAAAGTCGATCATCGACCTGAGGCCTAGGGTGTCCTGGTGCCAAGTGCACATATGAACACCCTTATGCTTGAACATGGTGTTCGTTATGGACAATCCATGACGAGCACAGAAGTCCAATAACAAAACACCGCTCGGATTCAGATCGGGGGGGCCATTCCTCCCAATCACGCCCTTCCAGGTCTCACTGTCATTGCCCACGTGAGCATTGAAGTCTCCCAGCAAAACGAGGGAATCCCAGAAGGTATGCCCTCTAGCAACCCCTCCAGAGACTCCAAAAAGGGTGGATACTCCAAACTGCTGTTCGGCCATACGCACAAACAACAGTCAGGACCCTTCCCCTCACCCGAAGGCGGAGGGAGGCCACCCTTTCGTCCACCGGGTAAACCCCAATGCACAGGCTCCGAGTCGGGGGGCAATAAGTATGCCCACACCTGCTCGGCGCCTCTCACCGGGGGCAACTCCAGAGTGGTAGAGAGTCCAGCCCCTCTCGAGAAGATTGGTTCCAGAGTCCAAGCTGTGCGTCGAGGTGAGTCCGACTATATCTAGCCGGAACCTCTCGACCTCACGCACTAGCTCAGGCTCCTTCCCCTTCAGAGAGGTGACATTCCACGTCCCAAGAGCCAGTTTCTGTAGCCGAGGATCAGACGCCAAGGTCCCCGCCTTCGGCCATGTGAGCGCTGAAGTCGGAAACAACGGAAGAACTTAAACTCAATTAAAGTAAAAATAATTTCTTTATTCTTAATTCTTGGTGAGTAGAGAGAATGTGAGACTGCCTCTTCCCAACTCAGTCGACTGATTTGGGTTTTAGCAGCATCCCTAAAGTAAAAACGTTCTCTCTTTTATATCCTAGAAAAGAAAAAAAAACCCTAGCAGTTCATTCTGAGGTTATACATAAATCTTAATTTATGTCATACTGGAATGTCCTAAAACATGAAATAAACAGCCATTTGCATTCCTAAGGAATACACCCCTGTATTTGCACCCACTTATAATCAATTTAAACATTCTTATAGTCCATAAAGATCTTACATTCTTCAGGGGTCTTCTGATAGTAGCAGAGGTCAGCCCTTCTTCATAAAGGAATACAAATTAAGGGTTTAAGTTTTTTCTTTCTCAGTTCCCCCCTTTTGCACATAAATATGTGCACATGTGAATGATCAGACCCAATCATCGGGAATAATATCATCATATTCAGAAGAGGGAGAAAGTTCCGAAAGCAAAGGGTTGTAATCAGGGTTTTGGGAACTGTCAGCATAAAGAAAATAGGCTTTTGTGAGAGAGGTGTCAATAAGCCTCTGAAGAAGGCCACGAATACAGGGGATGAGGCAGCAACCACAAATAACCATGACTGCAAGGGAAATGAGGACAGTGGTGAAAATAGTTTTACACCATCCGCCCAAATTCCGAACCACCGTTCAAATAGTTCATCAAGGGGATTGGAGATACCAGAATTTTCTGCAAGTTCTACAGAAAGGGCAGTAAGACCAGCAAGTGCACGAGATACTGAGCCATCAGGAAGGACAGTGGTAGGGAAGGTTAAAGAGGTAGGGGTGACAGAATTGGGTGTTTGTGCTGTGACTCGAATAACGAATTTCCCAAGAGGATCTTTCCCAGAGACATCTGCCCCTAATATGTAAATACCCCCATCATAAGGTGACGGATCCTTTAAAGTGATAATTAATGGGTTACAATTATCATGTAAACATGTTCTGCTAGTATGTCCCTTAATGATAGAGAACTTTGTCTTGAGATCATGTTGCTGAGCCTTCCAGGGCTGATAACCCCAGTCATAGGTACCTGTATTGGCAAATACCCACTGCCATTTTTCACAATTACTACCATAATGAGTGGAGTCAGTAGTCACACACACATATTTTTCAGCCTTAGTCCATTGTTCATGGCTGCCGGTTCAACAAGGAGCAACAGTACAAAAGTCAATCTGGAGTGAGGTAGTCTTCCCTACTTGGAAAGTTAGTGTGGGAAGGTCCCATAAGTTCGCTGTCCCATGTTCAAGGGGACAAAAGAAGTTATTAATAATAGAACTAAGAATGCCATTCTTTGCAATGTGAGATGTGGATCCAGGCAAGAAGTCCTTCGACTTTAACAGCGTGAGGTGTAGATAATAGCACCTGGAATGGTCCCCTCCAGCGAGGTTGATGCCAATGTTTCCTTCGGGTGTCTCTGACCAGTATCCAGGTTCCAAGGGGGATCTTGAACTCCATTGGCGGGGGACCGGTCCGCCAAGCCTTGTTAACTTGTTCGTGGACTTCCTTCAGGGAGGCTCGGAGACCTGCAAGACTAGAGAGAAGATCATTGGCCACAGTATGCAGAGTAACATTTCCGATAACCATGCCAACAGGCATGGGGCATCCAGTTACAACTTTAAATGGCGACAGTCCCAACTGCTGATGTGTCCTTCCTCTCAACCCCATCAAGGCCAAGGGTAGAGCATCTGGCCAGGTTAAATTTGTCTGCTCACAGATTTTTGATTTTAGGGTACCATTGCATCTTTCTACAATACCTCCACTTTGGGGAAGGTATTTCCAGTAATGATGCATATTTATCTGGAGCCAAGTAGTCAGCTCATTTATTACAGAAATCACAAAGTGGGTTCCATTATCGGTATGTGGTTTCTGTGATATTCCCCATCTTGGAATGATTTCTTTTATTAAAGCTTTAGCCACAGTTTTTTGCATCTGCATGTTTAGAGAGAAAACTTCCACCCATCGGGAGAACACATTGACAATTACCAAGCAATAACGGTAGCCTTTAGACGGTGTTAACTCAATGAAATCCATTTGGAGGTGTTCAAAGGGACCCATTGGGTTAGGAGTGACGCAAGTGTTTAGCAAATGGTCAGCCAGTTCATTTCCTTGGCTGACTGGGTTTTGTTTCCCAGTAATGGGCTTGCCATTTAAGTATTCCCAGTTTTGATGGTTCTGTTATAGCTTTAAGAAGGGATTCCACTAATTTCTGGTGTTGTATGGGCTTACCAGTACTGGTTTTGAATCCCCTTAATTTCCATAATGCCCCATGATCATGGAAGTCTCCAAAGGCAGATCTGGAATCTGTGTAAATGGTTATGACTTTTCTTTCAGACAACTGGCAAGCTCGAGTGAGAGCTATTAGCTCAGCTGCTTGTGCACTTAAACTAGAAGAAATTCAGTTTGCTTCAAGTAAGTGGTCTTCCTTGACCACTGCATAACTGGTGGAGAGTGTTCTGTTGTCCAATCCCAAGGAACAGCCATCCTCATAAAGAATTTCTCCTGTTTCTAGTAGAGTTTCCTGGAGGTCCAGGACTTAGGACCTTTGTTATCTCTTCCTGGCAGTTATTTGGTTCCCCCTCTCCCTCAGTGGGAAGTAAGGTAGCTGGATTTAGAGTTGAGCATCTTGCAATAGTGACATTTGACAGGGTACAGAGCACATTTTAATAGTGTATTGCCCTTACAGTAGTGAGGTAGTTCACCATGTTTCCCTCACTTGTTCATGCACTCTCTGTAAGACACTACGCAAACCTGCAAGCCTTTTCCTACATTAAATCTTCGCCATAATGTAGACCTCTTACAGAACTGATCAGCAAAGTTAGAAAAACCCCGGGCGTGACAGTATTGTTGCACCTGTGCCATCATTGCATCTTCTGGAAGGGTGGGCCAAACCATGTGCAGCCTTTGCAATTCCTAGAAAGAAAGCTTTTGGGGAAAAAGGATGTTTAGTTAATGGATGGATCTAAATTCCTTTCAGAGCTTTATCTGATCCCTCTTTCTGCAACGTGTTTATCTCCTTTTCTGTTGCTACAGTTTGTAGAGATAATTCTATAATTCTCCATCCTTGTGTGACTCTTGTTCCTCCTTCTGTAATAGAAGAAGTTAGTGGTGAAGTAGGATCCTGGGTGGCTTTCTTAGCCCACATGTCTGCTTGCGCATTTTCCCTACTCACTGGATTCGTTTTCCCCTTGTGAGCTTCACACTTCACTATCGCAAGCGCACCTGTCAAATGAGATGTTTTTGTCTGTACTAAGATGGAATGTACAGCATGTGGTACCTTAACAGTTAATAAACTCATGAGAACAACATCTGAGCATGCTAATATGGCCTCTGTTATTGCAGCAGCTGCTTTCAAACAGGCCGGGATTGTAGCGGCCACTGGATCCAGTTTTATTTATTTAATTATTTTTTTTTTTTAGAATAGTATGTGACGGGTCATTGTCTATTTCCTTGTTGTTGAGTTAATACTGCAGTCATACACCCCCCTTTCTCGTCCACAAACAGAGTGAAAGGACGAGACTACCGTAGTCCGGAACTCTTAACGCAGGCGCAGACATAAAATTTAGTCTATATCAGTTAAAGCCTTCTCAGCCTGCTCCATTCATGAAATTTTATCAGTCAAAACTAAATTAGAAAAGGTCGCTAATTCTTGGAGTGGCTGTGCTTTTCAGCAAAAAAAAAAATATTTTTTTAACCCATTGCCGGCAATATCAATATCATAACATTCCAAGAACAGACATAACTTGCCGTCTTGCAGACTGTGCACATTCCCCTGAAGTCAAATCATGACTCAGGTATTTCATTTTTCTTTCAACCCGTTGCAACTTTTTCCAGAACACTTTGTGCCCGATTTCCGCTAGAAAGACCAACAAAGCCTTTGTGTCTTCTTCGCATTATTCCTGAGCCTCAGAACATAAAAGCAACTCATCTACATATTACACCAGACACCACCCCCCTTTGGCCAATAACCTTTCAACTTTTTATCTTTTCTAATTCTTGTCCATACACACACGAACACGCACACACACACACACACACACACACGCACACAGAGCCTCTGTATATCCCTGCGGCATCACAGCTCAGGTCCAATGCTTCCCTTTAAAAGTGAATGCGAACCAGAACTGAGACTCAGGGTGTACAGTAATTGAAAAGAAAGCATTCACAAGATCAGTAACAGAAAACCACATAGCAGTGGCCGGGACAGTACAGAGAATAGTGGAAGGTTTGAGACTATAGGAGTCCTAGGGTGTATAGCAGCATTGACTCCATGGAGATCCTGAATGAATCGTCATGAATCATATGCTTTCTAACTGGAAGAATAGGAGAATATTGGATCAGAATAATGGCACCCCCGCTTAACTAAATCAGCATAAACAATTGTAATACCAGTCCCAGCCTCAAACGAAATAAGATATTGTGCACAATGTAAACGGAAGGATGACTTTGGGAAAATGACCAAGGGTTCAGCATGAGCTATTCAGACAAAATATTATTTCCCTTGTACCCAGAGAGATGAGTGGAGCAAATCTAATTAAAAAATTTTAAGGGTAAACAGCATGGGTTTAGGTGGAGAAGTGAAAGATAAATGACAGAACGGATCGGGTTACAGGTACAACTAGTTCTACTGCTATTTTCTTAACAGATCTATCTAGGTGAACTAAATGTTAGGTCCCACATACTCCCAATCCTCCCCTTCTGGACATGCTATTACCAATTGTCTCACATTATGCCACTGAAAACGAGAGGATTTAGCAATGAGGATATGTGGTAAAACCACTCCAGAAGAAAGCGATTGTTGTAAAAAGAGAAATACTGCTCCAGCCAGTTTTGCTGAGATATAACAGTTCGTTAGGCAAATAGTCTTTTTTTCTGAAAACAGCAGCTGAAAAGTCCAAGTCAAACTTCATCATAATACAGTCCAAAAATCATGCAATACAGTAAAATGATTTTGAATACTGTAATCCAAGAGGAACCCAGGACAGCAGAGATTTTTGCTGTTTTGAGTCAAACATGAACAATCAAGGCAGCATACAAGCATGTAATGGTGGTGGTCAGTGCAAGGGCGGTGTGCTGTTCTGATGCAACCTTCACTCTCTTATTTGTAACTGAAATGCAAAGGCACAGGCGGACCATCAAGTCTTGTCAAAGTTCACTGGGCATTAGGGCTGATATATTTTTTGCTTTTATTTGTGCTCGTAACTGTCCACTGAACACTGAACTGGCCACTATCAACCCGCTGTCGTCCCAGAGTCTCTGTCCATTGCACTCTCACATCATTTCAGCCTGAAATGAGCTTTCCTTCTAAGGACCTGAATCCATTCTGCAGTATTTGGCTTATATATGTCATCTAATTGTTTCTTCATTGTCATGAACTGGTTCAGCAATTCCTGCACCACCTCTTTTAATTCTTGCAGGTCCCAGTTTCTTTGCACCATGAAGGTGGGACAGTTTTAATCTGAGTCAGGCTGTTGTACATTATATTGCGAAAAGGGCACTTGTATTAATGGTGCTTGAAATTCCATCCTTTCATATTCATGTTTTTGACCCTGAGGGTCAGAATCGGGCTTATTAGGTATCCCTTTCCCGCTCTTCATCCTCTCTGGCTGAAACTGTTCATTTTAAAAATCATCGGACCATCTTCTTCCTCTCCCTCATTAATTCCTCAAGCTGCCCAAGGGGTGGTGATGGACTATTGTCCTCAAAGGGAGTGGTCACATGCTGACGCTAAATCAAGGTATAATCTCTTCTTCTTTTTATTTATATTATATTTACTTATTCTTCCTTCTTTCATCCGGACTTTTGGGACAGTTCTTGCATTATCAAGGACAACTTTTCTCTTTCTACAATAAGTTTAATTTGGCTTTGCAGTCCCTCATTGCACTTCTGCATCGCTTTCAGGGCTCTATCTTTAATTATCAATTCCCATCTATTAAAACATTTCCATTTTCTCGACTAGAGCACCCTCGTGCTTTTCTATATACAATCTACCTAACTTCCTGTAGTTCACTCATATCACCAGAGCCTTCTACTGGCCATCTGCCCCTGCTCTGTTCATTCCACCGTTTACAATTTTTTTTTTAATCTAACCCTGTTTTCTGTTCTATGTAGTGTCTTGGAGAGCCGTTTTTTTTTTTTCCTTGGTATGTTTTCCGAAAACAATAATCCGAACAGAGGCTCCTCATTCACACCCTGTTTTTTCAATCTCTTTCTTTAGCGAATTCCCGACCGGGAGGTACTTTCCCTTTTTATTAAATTTCCACCTCTCCTTCTAATTATAAGTCTATTTAAGACTCCGTCTCATTCCAAGAGGCGCTCTAATCGTTACGTCCCAGTACCTCTCCCGGACGGTAAAGCAATTGTACTCAGCGGTCACCGATCTTATTCCTGTCTGCAATTCGCACCTTCACTGAAGGAAACTGTTCGGTGCCAAATAAACAGTGGAAGTAACACCCGAGGAAGACAGGAATAGTTCAATCAATTCGTTTTTATTCAGTCACAGATGAGTACGTTGATTCATGCTTTCTGTTTCCCAAAGGAGTTTAACCGGTTTGCTATTAGTTTTCCCCCATGGTCAGTGAGTTTTCCGCACTCTTTTTGCTAAACCCAGCCTCAATTGTCACTTCACTTCCGGTCCCTCCTGTTCCCGGTCCACGGGACGATCAACCTGATTAGCGGACTGACAGTTTCACCCGAAGGCCGCTGGTTACCGCTGTTTAGGTGATCATTTCCTGAGTGACCCGTTGAGTTCAGAATATAACCAGACCGTTAGAGCAAAGAGTCCGCCCTCCCCAACAGTGCTTTTTCCCGATCACGAAATGTTCAGTTATTTATCTATTCTTCCCACTCCCTTCCTTTATTTTACTTTTAAGCCTCTAAGAGACTTCTTCTTCATTTCCTAGGGAGTGTACTAACTCATGTCCTTAACATTCATAATCTTTACACTGTTTTATTTCCGAGAGCTTATCTATACATTCCGGTCCACTCACTGCCTGGTTTCTTTTCCCCGGTCGGACTCCCTCGGTCTACTCACCAAGAATTTTTTCCTCCCGCCTGGAAGTTCCCAGTTTACTCGACTTTCAGGAAGAATCAGAGGAGGTCAAGGATTCCCCATGCAGGAGTCGCCGAGGCAGGCCAGTCCTAACTTTTCGGATCTGGTCCTCCCGACCCGGCCGGTGTCGGTCCTTTACCGGTCCTCTGGACGATCCTGCTCAAGGAGTCGCGTGCCGTCTCTGCCCCAGTTGGGCGCCAAAAACTGTGAGCGCTGAAGTCGGAAACAACGGAAGAACTTAAACTCAATTAAAGTAAAAATAATTTCTTTATTCTTAATTCTTGGTGAGTAGAGAGAATGTGAGACTGCCTCTTCCCAACTCAGTCGACTGATTTGGGTTTTAGCAGCATCCCTAAAGTAAAAACGTTCTCTCTTTTATATCCTAGAAAAGAAAAAAAAACCCTAGCAGTTCATTCTGAGGTTATACATAAATCTTAATTTATGTCATACTGGAATGTCCTAAAACATGAAATAAACAGCCATTTGCATTCCTAAGGAATACACCCCTGTATTTGCACCCACTTAGAATCAATTTAAACATTCTTATAGTCCATAAAGATCTTACATTCTTCAGGGGTCTTCTGATAGTAGCAGAGGTCAGCCCTTCTTCATAAAGGAATACAAATTAAGGGTTTAAGTTTTTTTCTTTCTCAGCCACCACCCAACTCACACTGCACCCAACCTCCTTGGCCCCTCCCATAGGTGGTGAGCGAAAATATTCTATTTATAAATAAAGAATCCTACTTCACGGAAATTCATTTATCACGGTAGAGTCTGGAATGGATTAACTGCGATAAATGAGGGTTTACTGTACATATATATGTATGTATAGGATAAACAGAATTAATCTTGCTCCATTCCATTCACTATAATAATACTTAACAACAAATTTTTTTGGATTATCATAATCAACTATCACATTTATCTAATCTTAATTATCTAATCTATCCTTACCTATCCTTATTATCTAATGAGTACACTGAAAACAAAGTCAATGCAGTAACTAGAAAAAAAAAACTTCAAATGGGAATTGTTTTACTTTTATTTAGCAAAAAAAAAAAAAAATCTGCCAATGAACGGTTTAGCAAAATTTACTTGATAAGATTTCTTATCCAAAAAACAAATTCCTTGACTAGTTTATAATCCTTACAATAAGGAACACAGGATGCTTTCAACTAAAAACTCCCACTTGCTGAGGTTTCATTGTCGCCGAGTATTCTTCATATTGGGCTGGTGGTGTCATCTGATGTATCAAAGAACACTTTCGACGAGAACGGGCCATTCAGTACAGCATGGTTTGTCATCTGAAATTTACATAAAGATAGTAAAATACTCTTGAAATGTGGTATGTTTACATTCTCTCTATGTAAATGGAAGTTTTTTTATTTTAGCACAGTAAAGATAAGAAGAACAGCCACAAATGGAGAAAAGTGTTTTTAATCTTACATTTATCAAAAAGTAAGCCTGAAGCAGCAAAACTATTTACTGTCCCGTGTCATGATTTATTCATCAGTGCAACAAATAAATACCATGGTATGAAAAGAACTTTATTGAAAAGTACATCTGAATGAATGTTCTAGAGGTTTCATATTGGGAGCTTGCTGGTGGAGGACCTCCATTTTATGGTAAATGTGAAACTCATTAGAATTTCATCTTAATTATTTGTTTTTATTAAATATTTTGATTAAAAATATCACTGTGGTTTGTACTGCTGTCTCACACCTACAAAGACCTGGGTTCAGTAATCTATCCAGTTGACTTTGGTGCAGTTTTGCTTCCTATGATATATGCATTGCAAACAGTAACTTATTACATTTTAAACCGAGCAAACAGTGACCCTTAGTGAACTGCTTGCAGGTTGATTATCCTACTACACCTTGTACTATTTAATCTGGTGATATTGTTGTCTTTCTCGAAGACACCCTCATTTGAGCTCATCGTGTGAAAAAATGAACGTTTGATGATTTCTTCTCTATTTCATAAAACTGTTAAAGATAATTCTGCATTGTCTACATACAAGAACAACAATTTACTGCTCAAACAGCCTAAAATCTCGCAAGGAGTGCCTCAAAGGGCTTTAACAGGCACTGTTTTTTGACAGCCCCCCATCTCCTGCCTTGACACTCTAAGAAGACGATAAAAAAACCTTACCACACCATAGTAGAACTCCACTAAAAAGACAATAAAATGATATAAAATAATAAATAATTGAATAAAAGTGTATTATTTTCAAGTAACTTCAATCTTAGAACTGAACAGACATGCATCGCCTACATTCAAGCCATAAACAAGGAGTGGCCCATATTATTTTATTAACTGACTTCAAAAAATACTCATTAATATTTCAAAAATACTGTTATTTAGACTGACAGAATTAAGGTGCAGCGATGAGATGAAATGTGTTATCTTCTTATGACATACTGTACGATTTTATCTCTTTGTCTTTTAGCATGATACCGGAGATAAGGAGATTAATGGATCCAAATCGGCATCTTTCACACACTTTGAACTGGTGGGTTTTCCAGGTCTCATGGACTACAAGACGGTTCTCTATGTTGGATTCCTCATACTCCTGTTAATTACGATCACTGCTAATCTCCTTATTCTCTTTCTAGTGTCACTGGACCACAGGCTTCACACGCCTATGTACTTTTTCCTTTGTAATTTATCCCTTTTAGACATGTTAATGGCAATATCGATTATTCCCAAACTTCTGGCAGTTCTTTCTGGGTATGACAATACTCTTTCTATTGCTACTTGCTTTGGACAAATGTATTTCATAATGTCTATTGGTTCAGCAGAAAACTGCTTGGTGGCAGCAATGGCATATGACAGATACATCGCAGTGGTTAAGCCGTTACATTATAATGTGATAATAAATCTGAAGAAATGTGTGATTATAATGGCCATCGTGTGGATACTTGGGTTTATAATTCCGGCTCCTTCTGTTTTCCTAGCTTTTGGGTTGCCCTACTGTGCTTCAAATAAAATCATGCACTGTTTCTGTGACTATCCAGCTGTACTTTCCCTGGCTTGTGCTGACATTAGTGTCCATGCCAATGGTACATTTGGCGCTGCACTGTTTGTCAATTATGTACCTTTGCTTTTTGTTCTGTGGACGTATGTCAGAATTATACTGTCTGTTCTAAAACTGAAATCAACGGCGAGTCTAGCAAAAGCTTTTTCAATGTGCTCTTCACATATGACTGTGGTGCTGATGTATTACGTGTCTGCTTCTGTTGTGTATGCAGGATTGAAAACCAACGGACTCTCACCCGACGGGCGCATTTTTATTGGAGGCCTGAATTACTTTTTAATGCCAATGGTGAACCCTATGATTTATAGCTTAAGAAATGAAAAAATAAAGGATGCAACAAAAAAATACATTCAGTTTAAAGCTCTTTTTCAACACAATACCAAAACGTCCATTAGCGTTGTGGAAAGAGATTTACCGAAAAGTTAAGTGATATTTTCTTCTTCCTAATAAATCTTTTGCTTCACAGATTGTAAAACATTTACTGCTTACACTCTACTTTCCTTTTGAATGTTCAGGAAAAGAAAGTATAACGTAGAAACACTAATGTCCTTCAAAAATGATATGAATCAAATTTGTATATTTAGAAATAAGTATGACCAAATGAGGACCTGAGATAATAAAGTCAAGACAGCTAAGGTGTAAGCATGAGATTTGTTTTGATCGGCTACTCAGCATATTGAAGAAATTGTTTTTTGTGAAAACTCTGGGGTCAGTGTTTAGGAGCTTAAAGGGTGTCTAAGATTTGTAAATATATAAACCACCATAATATGGACGACTTTACAAGAGCAACCTCAAGTGCCCTAAATTGACCACAGCCAGATAAAGAATGGACATGAACATTTGGGTATGGACTGTCAATAATTTTTCTGAGCCAATGTAATTATGAAATTGTAATTATGGAAGCAGTTATCATTAAATTATAAAAAATGAGAATCTATTGGTGTACACAAGTTTTATGTGAACAGTTTCTGTTTCCTTAATTTACTATAGCTCTCTAAGATTTTCAGCCATATTGTATCTAATGTTTCCCTAAATAGCAAGCTGATTTATGACATCCACAAGGGTCACTTTCAGCCACAATACACAATAAGATGTTTTGTATCCTGTAATCAGTGGCATCATTCATTTAATACTATCTTCATTTTCACCTGGTATTTAGCCTTCATCATTTATATGCATTAAAAAAATAATGAAAATATGAGCATTAAGGGCAAAAAGGGGCTAGCTTTCATTATGATTGTATATGATTTTGTTTTCTTATTTTGTTTTGTTTTTTTTTGTAACTGTTATTATGATAGCGGCAGATTTGCCAATCCAGCCATCGTTAAAAACCTCACACTGTTCCATTGAGGTGCTGAGGTGTCACCTGCTCCACTCGGGTCCCAACCCAGGTTGTTCGTTATGTGGTGTGTGTGTGGCGACACGCTATCTGCATGTGCTCCCAACCTATTATGAATCAGTGCAAATAAAGGGTTTAGCCTTCCTTTACAATTAATGTTAAAGAATGTTGTATTAAAATTCATATATTTTATGGATTATTTTATGTGTATAGTCATGCGTTTATATAGATGTTTACCAATGTAGAACACTCTTCATTGATGACGAGCTTAGAGTGCTTAGAATGGTTCACAAATGTAAAACATAAGCATAAAAACATATATAATGTAGCATTTAAAAATGCAGTTTATATATATATACTGCTCAAAAAAATTAAAGGAACATTTTGAATCCGAGTATAGCATTAGGTCAATGAAAATTCTGGGCTATTGATCTGGTCAGTTAAGTAGCAGAGGGGGTTGTTAATCAGTTTCAGCTGCTTTGGTGCACTAGAGGGGCAACAATGAGATGACCTCCAAAACAGGAATGAATGGTTTAACAGGCGGAGGCCATTGACATTTTTCCCTCATCTTTTCTGTTTTCTCACTCATTTTGCACTTGGCTATGGTCAGTGTCACTACCGGTAGCATGAAGCCATACCAGGACCCTACAGAGGTTGCACAGGTACTTTAACTTCTCCAGGTTGGCACATCAATACGTACCATTACCAGAAGGTTTGCTGTGTCTCCCAGCACAGTTTCAAGGGCATGGAGGATATTCTAGGAGACAGGCAGTTACTCTAGGAGAGCTGGACAGGGCAGTAGAAGGTCCTTAACCCATTAGCAGGACCGTAATCTGCTCCTTTGGGCAAGGAGAAACAGGATGAGCACTGACAGAGCCTACAAAATGACCTCCGGCAGGCAGGCCACTGGTGTGAATGTGTCTGACCAAACAATCAGAAACAGACTTCATGAGGGTGGCCTGAGGGCCCGACATCCTCTACTGGGCCCTGTGCTCACTGCCTGCCCGGCACTGTGGAGCTCGATTGGCATTTGCCATATCAGCATTGGCAGGTCCACCACTGTAGCCCTGTGCTTTTCACAGATGAGATCAGGTTCACCCTGAGCACACGTGACAGACGTGAAAGGGTTTGGAGAAGCTGTGGAGAACGTTATGCTGCTTGTAACATCATTCAGCACGACCGGTTTTGTGGGTCAGTGATGGTCTGGGGAGGCATATCCATGGAGGGACGCACAGTCCTCTGCAGGTTAGACAACAGGACCATGACTGCCATTAGGTATTGTGATGAAATCGTTGGACCCATTCTCAGACCCTATGCTGGTGCAGTGGGTCCTGGGTTCCTCCTGGTGCACGACAATGCCTGGCCTCATGTGGTGAGAGTATGCAGGCAGTTCCTGGAGGATGAAGGAATTGATACCATTGACTGGCCCCCACCTCAATGACCTCAATCTAATAGAACACCTCTGGGTGTGACATTATGTTTTGGTCCATTTAACGCTGCCAGGTTGCACCTCATACTGTCCAGGAGCTCAGTGAAGCCCTGGACCACATCTGGGAGGAGATCCCCCAGGACACCATCCATCATCACATTAGGAGAATAACCCAAGTCGTTATCAGGCATGCATACAAGCACATGGGGACCATACAAACTACTGAGTATGATTTGGAGTTGCTGCAATGAAATTTCATCAAAATGGACAAGCCTTCCTGCCACTGCATCATTTTTTCACTATGTTTTCAGGGTGTCTTTGAATTCAGCCCTCTGTATGTTGATAATTTTAATTTCCATCAAACAATTTGGCATCCTTTTGCTCCTAACACATTACATGGTAGAGATATCCCGTATGATTTTTTTTTCCCATTTAGATCCGATGAGTTTCCAAAGTGTTTCTTCAATTTTTTTGAGCAGTTATATATATATATATATATATATATATATATATATATATGTGTGTGTGTGTGTGTGTGTGTGTGTTATATAGGTTGACTTCTAAGGTTTGATCACCGCAAGGGGAAGGAAAAGTTTGTACACCACATTAGTCCCAAATAGGGTAAAACATGTGTTGTGTATTCTGTATTATTTGGCACATTCTATATAACATGTCTATGATCTGCTTTTTGCAACTGAGAGGATGGAGCGGATGTCTGCCATCTGGCTGACCAACCACGTGCGTTACCTGATAGGTAACCATCCAAATATATATATATATTTATATGTAGACAGACAGACAGACAGACAGACAGACAGACAGACAGATAGACAGACAGACAGACAGATAGATAGATAGATAGATAGATAGATAGATAGATAGATAGATAGATAGATAGATAGATAGATAGATAGTGTGATTGCCCAAGTGAAGAAGGGTCAACAAAACGGGAATATTTTGGGCACATTTATAATAAGGTCCAAAGAAAAAAACAATAATTGATTGTCGTGAGAAACGACAACAAAAGAAAGGGTATATTGTCAAGTGACATGTAAACATATTATCTCTGCCGATAGGTCTCCTTTCATCAAGTCATCTCAAACAATCACTGACGTCTACTTCAGGGCTGTCGTCCTTTGAAGTTATGCGGCCAGAATGGGTAAGGTCAGTTGCCCACATTGGGTGGGCTAAAGAGGAAGACTAAGACTAAGGAGGAAGAAAATGCCAAGATTTTTAGTGACAGTGCCCCCTCTCAGCCTGGAGTGGTATTGCATACCTGGGAAGAGCTTGGATGGTGATCCTTAAAAGTGCATGCATGACAATAGACAGATATACTGTATACATATTCAATGAAAAGTTAGCAATGACAAGCTCTCCAGTTAAATTGGCCCTTTATCAAATCAAAGCCTGAGGTCCTTTAATCTTTTGGAATATTCAAAACCACAGACGTGGCCAACCAGGCGCCACCCATGTTTGAGATGCCCTTCTCAAAATCTCTAACAGAAGTATATTATTATGAATTGGTAATAATGCTATGCCGATTCTCAAAACAAAACTCAGTTGTCGAGTTATCTCTTCTTTGGCAAAATCTTTACTTCTTTAGATACAATTTGCAGAGCTGATTCACACATTTTGCAAAGCTCTAAACATGTCATCACTCATGTTTAAAGTTGTGATGTAGTGTGACACAAAATGTAACACACAGGCCAGAAAGGTTAAACACAACTAGTGTGCAGTTGTCATCATTTAAACACAATGACTCAAAAATTGTTCACATGTTTCTTCATCATGTAGTGGACAGATGGTTCAGCAATAACCAGTATTTAACACTAGAATTACCAGAGTCTACGAAAAAACGCGTAGATCCGGCCCACCTTAAAACCGTTCACACTTCTCTGCCAGCTTCTTTTGTCCTGTAAATGTGCCAATTAAGACGAGCAGCAAGCAGCCGGCTATTCCATCCCCCACCGTCGCAGAACGTTCACTAAGTTCTCCCAGCTCATGCCTTGATTGATTACCTGGGAGTGAAGTGGAGTTTTAGAGTAGAAATAATAGATCGTTATGTGGAACACACGCATTTCATGTTGGTTCAGTTTCTAGAGTAATCTGTGTAAACACATTGTTAAAACAGAAACTTTTTCATATTTTAATAATAAACATTACAAAATGTAGGTATTAACTATAGAATGTGTAAAAGCATGAAGTCCAAAGATCAAATAAACACTTTCACAAAAGGCTGAAAGATGTTAAAACAGCTTCTGTAGCACAGTGGTAAGAGTCACTGACTCCGCACAGTGGGCTGGCTATGCTTTAGAGACTTAAGTTCAATTCCCCTCCTGGGGAGAGATTGTTATTTTTTTTTCTTTTTAGCATCAAAACGGACATAAAATTTATAAACTGGTATGCACTGTCAGTTAATGAGATTGTTATATTTTCATGTGGGATGCTCCTTTTAAAATATTGTTTAACAATTGAGACTGCAATTAACATGAACAAGTGTCCTTATAACAGTTGCTTTTAAGATCCATAACACACAGACAGACAGACAGAGCACTGCATAATAGAGAGACAGACAGGCAGAGAAGTCACTAGATACTGTATATAAATAAACAGGGAAGGCACATGTATTGAAAGAAAAAAAAAGATCAACATGTGCCTTGGTCCTGCTTGCACTGAATAAGCTCATGAACTCTAACCCCTCCCCTCACCTCACGCCCCCTTCTGAGTCTAAGTAACAGCGCAAGTACAGACGCAAACCAAGTGTAATCAAGAGTCGCCGGTTCAATCCCCACTCACTCCTATATTTGCCGTTTTCAGTAGTAAGCTGCTCTTTGTGTTAATATTATACAGTACACACATACACTTGGTTTGCGTCTGTACTTGTGCTGATACTTAGTCAGAGTCAGATCTGGGGAGGGGAGGAGTTAGAGCGCGTGAGCTTATTCAGTGCAGTTGGAACAACGCACATGTTGATCTTTTTTTCTTTCAGTACATGTGCCTTCCCTGCTTATTCATATACAGTATCTAGTGACTTATCTGCCTGTCTGTCTCTCTATTACGCAGTGCTCTGTCTGTCTGTCTGTCTATCTGTCTGTCTGTGTGTTATGGATCTTAAAAATAACAGTTGTAAGGACACTTGTTCATGTTAATTGCAGTCTCAGTTGTTAAATATTTTAAAAGGAGCATCCCACATGAAAATATAACGATCACATTAACTGACAGTACATAACAGTTTATAAAATTTATGTCCGTTTGAGGTTAAAAAGAAAATACATTAAATAATATTTCCATCGACACACGCTGCACGCAGGCAAGCGGGCAGTGAGAGTGGAGATAAAGACGCTAGATAGATTGTATACAACAGGCAAAAATAGTGGCCACTTGATAACAGTATTAGCTATAGTGAATGAAAGCATGAATTAATCAACAGAAATAACCGCGATCGACATTTTAAACTTAACAATTTACTTAGGGAAAAAAAAGAAAAACGCCCCAGCATGCAGAAAACAGGGACTTGCAGGCAGCCAGCACGGCCATAGTTAAAAAGAAAAAAAAAAGTGACACTTCGTCCCTAGCAAGGAATCGAATTCGAGTCTCTGAGACATGGTAAGAATGCTGCACTCTGAGAGGCAAATGTTAGTGATACGCCACAGAAGTTGTGTTGTTTTTGGACCTTTCGTGAAAGTGTTTATTTGATCTTTGAAAATCAGGCTTCATACATTATATAGTTTATGCCTACATTTTGTAACATTTATTACTAAAATATGACAAAGTTTCTGTTTTAACAGTATGTTTACACAGATTACTGTAGAAACGGAACACATGAAATGCATGTGTTCCAAATAATCTATTATTTCCACTCTAAAACTCCAGCAGTTGAGTCACTCCCAGATAATCAAACAAGGCATGAGCTGGGAAAACTTAGTGAATGTTCTGCGACGGTGGAGGGTGGAATAGCCGGCTGCTTGCTGCTCCCGTTAATCGGCACATTTAGAAGACAAAGGACGCTGGCAGAGAGGTGAGAACGGTTTTAAGGTGGGCCGGATCTACGAGTTTTTTCGTAGACTCTGGCAATTCTAGTGTTAATAAACCTTTTCCTTCTTCCACTATTCCCCTTTCTAAATCCCACAGCCTTTCTCAGTGTGGCGGTGAAAAGTGTAAAACAAAACCCCCTACGTCCAGGAAGATTATTTCTATCTACCATTAAAGCCAAACTGATGAAGTGGTGCTGAGATGGTCATCAGTCATACACCAGCATGCTGCTTCTCCAGACAATGGAGGAGTCATGTGGGAACACAGATTCTTCAGCTTCTGTTTGGGAAGAGAAAATATAATGTGATATGAATGAAGTATTGTGGCAAGCCCCAGCCCGGAGGACGGATCCAGCTTAGCACTGGTAATTTGACAGTTGCCCCCCAAATCTTTTAATCTTTCCTCTTGAAATTCCAGTTTTTGTTTACCCATGTTTATGGTTTTTGGACAAATTACCATATGGTATGTCTTGTTTTGCCCTACAACATTGCTCAACAGTAAATATAGTAATGTTTGGAAAAATACAGTATATATTTTCTGTTTCATCATTGCATTGGTGCTTACTGTATATATTTCAACCCCTCTTAGCA
This sequence comes from Polypterus senegalus, assembly GCF_016835505.1. Classification (NCBI taxonomy): domain Eukaryota; kingdom Metazoa; phylum Chordata; class Cladistia; order Polypteriformes; family Polypteridae; genus Polypterus; species Polypterus senegalus. The sequence continues at coordinate 18,066,982 of NC_053155.1, forward strand.
GGTTATGTTCGCTCTAGAACATTGTATGGAAATATTAATGTAAGTCTACGCAAGACAGAAGAGCTCTAGATTTCGAACAACAGTGTGTACATGGTATGCTCAAATATTTGCTGTTATGCAAAAATGATTTGATAATTGAATTTTTACACGTGTTTATGGTGTTTTTACTGCATTGTTTCATTTTATAGGAGAAGTGAGGCATTTTGAGCGGCTAACCAGGAAAAGCTGAGGTTGTTGCAGAAAGAGGAAGGGGGCGAAGGCAACAGGGGGTGCTTACTCTGTGGTCTGAATGTGAATCCTAATATCCCCGTGCAAAGACAGGGACACTGTGCTGTAAAAAATAGTGCAATTCTTTTTATTAAATTTACAGCCAAGGTCCTGTGGTCATTAAAGGTCCTTAGGCATCCTTTGTAAAGAGTAAGGTGTATCCCGATGTCCAGGCTAAACTGACAACCATCGCTTTGCCATTCTGCCTTCCAATCATCCCCTGTCTCTAACTGGCTATCTATCTCACCATTTCACCACCTAATAGGTCATGTGTGGTGAGTGCACTGCTGTTGCATCATTTAGGTGGATGCTGCACATTAGTGGCTCTAAACTCACTATGTAAAGCACTTTGAGTAGTGAGAAAAGTGCTCTATAAATGTAAAGTATTATTATTATTATTATTTGGATTTGTGTGTGAAGTTTTGAAAAAATAAGTCATAGTTTTACAAAATGTGTGAAAGCAGTTGTAACCAAACTGTAATATACATTTGTGATAAAGCTTTTTATTTGTTGAACAATTCTTTGGCATTAATTCCCTCCAGGGTGTGCATTAATGTCTAGAGACATATCAGCAAATTGTTCTGCCTGGACGACATCTGCTATATACCGATGAGGTTTCTGTGAAAGTTTAAAAGAAGCTAACTGTTATAAGAATAATGACTAGATTGCGTACAGCAGGTGATCATCACGCTCTCAGAAACACGCAGAAATGACAATGCATCAGGTATGTGGCGATACTGGCATCTCATAAATGATTTACATTTTCCTTTAGTTATGACTTCATAGTTATTTCATGTTACATTTTTACAGTTTATATCCACATAAACCTAAATATAAAGTGTAACTCATTAATCAGCTGACAAAAATCTTCAGTATAACACATGTAGTTTAATCTATAGATACTTTACAAATGAGGAAATCTGTCATTTTTGTAGCATTTTATTAATTCTTGTAAAATATTAATGTGTTGATACGATAATATACAATATATAAATTCATATTTACTCAAAAACAAGTATAAACATTGTAACTTAAAAATATACCTGCAAAACAACCATTTGTTATTCATTTCTGTGCACGGAAATTCAGGATTTCTGTTTTTCTACACAGATGTGTTTTATCCTGGTGACATAACTGGTAATTCTGTATTTCACGCGTACAAAACAATTCACCAAAAATTTTCAGTGCACCATTATGAAAGTATTTTGTAACAAAAGTTCCCATCTGAATGGACTAAAACATTCACAAATATCTACCATAGAATGGTCAATATTTTTATTCACATCAAACACTGACAAATACTAACTCTTCTCTGTAAGGAAATCAGCATATCTACCCTATGTAAAAACTGGATTACTTTCTACCATATGACAAAGGTTGTGTTTACACAATTACCCCATTTCAGCATCTAAACCGATAAACATGAAGCTTTTGCGTGTGTGCTATTAAACATTTACTTGCCAAAAAACTGCTAATTGCTAAAAAACCAGAATACTAACCTAGTTAATAAATCAATCCATCCAAAAATTTGCAAGTTCAGCCGATTGCTATTCAAAATGTGATATTACTTAACATAAAATTTGAATTCTTGTTTAACTCAGGTAGTTAGCTGCAACTATGTCATTGCCCCCTTGCTATTAAGAACTGCTTACACCATCTTAAGCAACAACATGACTTTGCCTGCTCTTATTAGTCAGTCTCACTCCTCCCTCTTAGTGAGTGGCCGACTCCTTACAGAGTTTATTCTATTGTAAATGCTTACCCCCTTGTGACAATAGCATGGTTGGGAGTAGGTCTAGGCTTTACCTAAACATTTATAAAACACTATTCGACACACATTCAAATGTAAATTTAGTAATGTATGATTTATTATAAAAGTTTTGAAAACAATGAGCATTTTGCAACCAAATTATGTTCTCAAACTATTACTGAGCTGAGATTTTGAAGAACACAAGATGGCTGCCAAGGCTATTTACCTTTGCTAGTGACAATGTCTGCTTATTATTCATTTGCGATCCTCAAGGTGTGCTGAATACTAATGAAGTAGAATAAATCCTTCAGAGTTTTGCCGTCTTCAAAATGTAATAATAAAATTTTAATTTAAAGTTGTATTTAATAATAAACTGGAGGAACAATTATTAGAAATTTGGTTTGATGATCTGTTTCTGTAGTTTTAAGTATTTGGTGCATAATTTTGGTTCTAATCAGTGTTTCATGTGATTGTTTAATCAAAGCTATGTACCATTTAAAGAGAAATACTTGGTAACCATTACTGATAAGTGAAACAGTGGAGTTCCCCTTCACATACAGTTTGCTAAATTCCCCATAAAATTAAGTTTCTCGTGACTTCTCAACTGAAAATGTGAAAATCACTGAAATTAGGTTTTTAAAGCTGTTTGATGTGGAAATCAAATAATATTGATATCCTTAAATGATATTCTATTGTTCCCATTGCAATCACCGTCCAATGTTGCTGCCACTTCCCTGATTTTCCACTGCTTTTTCCATGTGGCTCCATGCGCTCTCATCGGCCTTATGTACTGGCTATCTCCCTATCCATGAGGCTAGTTTGAAGTGCTCATTTTCCATAACTCTGTAAACCATTCCAAGGAAGGCTCATTCTGGAGCATCCCTGGTGGCCACGTACCCAGACCAAAGGGTTTTAACAGAGAAGAAATGCATCTGCAGTGCTTGCAGGTATATCCCCTTTATCTGCGTCTTTCTTTCCACACTCTGCACCAGAATGAATTACACCATGCTTTTGGGGAAATGCATATGTGATGAAGATATATCTGGTAGTGGTGAGAATTTCAAAGGTTGTGAAACCCAATTTATTTTCAGAAGTGAAACCCAAATGATTTGTGTGAATCATTTCACTCATTACTAATTTTCATTCCTATTTTATTAACAGTTAATAATTACCTAATCAATATTTTTTATTATCACCATAATATCTAAGGAGTAGACTGTAGCAGCCTGAGATTTTTCTTGGGCATTTATGAATGTGAGAAACATTTTAATAAAAACTGTCCATTAACTCCAGCAGAGCTTATCATTTCCAGTTCACATAAATATTGCATAATACTCCTGAAATTTGGAATTATCCAAGATGTGATTACTTATAACTATATTTCTTTGTAATTTGCTCTGCACATTTACAGTTCCTTGAGTAAATAGCAATACTTTATCTTCATTTAGTAAATAAGTGAGCAAGAGTGTGATTGCAAACAAGCTTAGTTTAAGTGTTGTCTTACAGTCATTAAAAGTAAGCTTCCTCTGGCAAAATATTTTAAACAGTTCTTCATAGTAAATAGTAAACATTGATCTTGACATCTAAGATAAGGATCAAGGCCAAAACTGCAGACAAGCTTATTTTGAGTTATGACTTTATAGTCATCCACATATAAACTCAAAAAAAAAATCCCTTTGGTTAAGTTTTTAAGTTTTTGTATTTATTAGTGTTGAAGGACAGGAATGGATAAATCTAATGGTATGAAACATACTTTATTACTTTATTTCAAGGAGTATCTGAATAAGTGATCTGGGTCATTTTTTTGAGAGCTTGCCGGTGGATGACCTTGATTTAGGTGTGAGCATCTTACAAGAATTTTAACAGAATGAATGGTTTAATTGAAATCTCTATATATAATCTTCATTTGGATCTTGATCTTTGTTTGTCCGTGAATAAATTAGAAGAAGAAGCACTAGATGGCAGTATAGAGACAGCTAAAACATAGGCATTGCATTAAGAATCTCCTCCAGGCTTATACTACTGAAGACTGTAGTACTCCAGTCACACCTCAAAACACAGACATTCAAACTTAACAAATTGTTGCTGCTTTAAATTAACTAAAGAGATCTTCATTTAGATCTTGATCTTTGTTTATCCGCGAATTCCACGCATGCGTAGACCACCTTCCAGTTTAGTACGTTGTTGTTACTCAAGGATGTCAACAATGTGCCAGAATAACGAAAGGGGTGGTGGACAGTGTTCCGCTGGTTAGCTCCTGAGGCCTGGTTAGAGAATGAGATTGCCGAAGATAAAAGGTACGTGCCTACGTAACATATGAATGAAAGAAAGACAGTGGGTAAAATGAATGACAACGTAATAGCACGTTCCGGAAATTATTATTGTTACGTTGTAGCCGGCCAGTGCTGCGAGTCTCACAGTTGTACCGTGGCTTGCTCACATGTCAGTGAAGTGATCCCTATTTATGCTTTAAAGAGCCTGGATACCTATGTGTCCCCCTTTGATAACCATTGCTCCGTGTATATTGCCTTACTCTTTGGATTGCCACAAGGCAACCTGCGAGATTGGAGAAAGGTTGAGAAGACATCGTGAGAGGAAACGACAGCGTCGTGAAAACGAGACGGACTGTGAACGGACAGAAGCAGAAATGCTGCTACACCACCACATAATTACTATTTGGACAGTGATTCCGAGTAGGCCGTTCCTATCGAATCAATATCCAAGGGTTTTCTTTTGTAATTTTGTTTCCCTTATAAAAAATCATAATGCTATGCGACGAAGGGCTCAGTTCACGACTGGCAGCTGCGTTTAAACAGGGAGCCCTTCACAGACAACTTTAACACGCACAACGTAGTTGGGCACACATGGGTAGTTAATATTATAATAAAAATGCCACAGTATGTAGTTAGCGCGTCTGTATGGTATGTTTACATGAAGTCATTTTCAGATATCTTGAATTACATTTCAAATGTCTCAAAATGCCTCCATACTAATTTTAAAATCTCTCAAGATGTATTTGAGATATCTCAGAATGTACTAGAAGTTTTTTCAGGATATCTTGAAATGCATTATAAGATACCTGAAATAGATTTCAAGATATTTTGAAATAGTACTCTCTTAATGTTAAGATATTGTATCTCAAATGCAATTCCAGATATCTTCCTGTAAAAATATTTCAATGGGTTTTTCTGGTCTATTTTAAGATATCTTGAAATGAATTTGAGACATATTGAAATGAACAAGAAGTTATTTTGAGATATCTTAAAACGTATTTCAGATGTCTACAGGGTTGTTTTAAGAAAACCTAAATTGCATTTTAAGAAATCTGAAATAGATTTCAAGATATGTTACTCTGTTAATTTTAAGGTATCTCAAATGCAATTCTAGATATCTTAAAAAGTATCTGAGATATGTTCACATTGATTTATTTTTCAGATATCAAAAAACTGAATCTGAAGATTCAGTTCATTATATCTTAAAAACTGTCTCTGGTCCATTTCATATTATTTCCAAATGACTTGAATTTTATTTCAAGATACCTCAACATATTTTAACATATATTTATAAAGACATAAACGTTTTTCAAGATATCTCATTAGATCCCTTTATTGTCATTACATAACACATATGCGATTCTGGTACACTATCTGAAATGATGCTCAAAGCTATACTATTAAAAACCACATATCTAATATTCTCACATATACACCTCACACATTACACAATTGTCAGGACATGCAAAAAAAATAAGTAAATAAATATTGTACAAGTTAAGATAATAAATAAATAACAATGATGGATATTATATTTCACAATTATTTCTATGAGGTGTGTGATTTCAGTATAGAATTTAATGTGGTAATCGCTTGGAGGTGGAAACTGTTCATCAGTCTCGTGGTCTGCGCTCTAATGAACCTGTATGTCTTCCTGGGGGGAGAAAATCAAACAGTTTGTGTGCTGGGCGATACAAGTTCTTTATGATGCTGGATGTCTTCTGCAGACATTGAGAACTGTAGATGTCTTCCACGGTAGGCAAAATTGCGTTGGTAATTCTCCCTGCTGTTTATACGATTCTCTGCAGAGCCATTGCTATACCACACGAGTACCCCATGAGTCAGGGCTCTCTCAGTGGAACAAAGATAAAAAGATACCAGAAGCTTTTGTGACAGATCAATCTTCCCAAAAGTTCTCAGGAAGTAAAGACACAGTTGTGTTTTTTTAACCAGTAAGTTTGTGTTTATTGTTTATGTGCGATCTTCTGAGATGTAGGTACCCAAGAACCTAAAACTAGAGACTTTCTCCACTCTGTCACTGTTTATGTAAAGTGACCGGTGATCATCCTGCTTCTTCCTGAAATTAGTGATCAGATATTTATTTTTTTGGTGTTAGGTATCAAGTTATTCTCTGTGCATCACTCTATCAGCCTTTGTACCTCCTCCTTGTAGGCAGACACGTCATGTCTTATTGTCATGTGCACAGTAAGGAAACACGTTTCCCTGTATAATTAAATTCTTTCTTTGCTTTCCACACCAAATGACAAAACCAATATATAAAGATAAATAATAAGTAGCAGCTAGATAATAAGTAACAGAGGCAGCATAAAGTATAAAAACAGAATAGAAGTATAAAGTGTAATTGTGCAGGTAGGTGTGTGATGGACAAGTCAAATACAGTTGTGTGAGGTAGATAGAATGAGGTGAACCATGGTTATAAACTCAGTCAGTTATTTAGGAGTCTAATTGCCTTGGGAAAGAGAGTACTTTAGCCTGGAACTCCTGCATTTCATACTCCTTTACCTCCTGCCTGAGGGCAGAAGTGTGAACAGTTCGTGTTGGGGGTGGGTAGGGTCCCTGAGGATCGAGGCAGTTTTCCTGCAGTCTCTGCAGTTGCAGATGCTCTGCAGAGAGTTCAGTGGGGTCCTGGTGATCTTCTCAGCAGTCTTTACCATTCTCTGCAGGCATTTGCGGTCCATAGTAGTAGTGTTGCTGTACCACATGGTGATGCAGCTGGTCAAGATGCTTTCAACAATGCAGCTGTAAAAGTTGCTGAGGATCTTAGCTGACATACCATACTTCCTTAGCCTCCTCAGAAAGTACAGCCACTGTTGAGCCTTCTTGACCAGCTGTGTGGTGTTAAGTGTCCAAGTGAGGTCCTCACTGATGTAGACACCCAGGTATTTAAAGCCGCTCACCCTCTCCACTTCAAGCCCCTGAATGAGCAGTGGCCGGTGAGGTCTCCTCTCCTTCCTCATGTCCACTATCATCTCCTTTGTCTTGTCTGTGTTGAGTGTTGTTGTCCTCACACCATGACGCCAGACTGTCCACCTTCCTCCTGTAGGCCGCCTCATCCCCACCAGTGATGCGTCCTTTCACTGAGGTGTCGTCTGCGAACTTTAGGATGATGTTATCTTTGTGGAAGGTGACACAGTCGTGGGTGAACAAGGTGCAGAGGGTGGGGCTGAGGTAGCATCCCTTTGGGGTGCCTGTGTTTGTGATAATGGTGTGCAGGCCAAGTGCAGACAGTTTATGGGTGAGTTTATGGGGGATAATCTGAGGTAGACCTGTTGGGCCAGTAGTCATACTGCAGGGGGTCCAGAGTGTCCGGTATACTGTTCTGAATGTAGACCAGCACCACTCTCTCAAAACACTTCATGATATTTGGAGTTAGTGCTACCGGCCTGTAATTATTCAGGCAAGTGGGTGGGCTTTTTTTAGCATGGGGGACGATGATTGTAGTCTTAAAGTAAGACGGAATGATGCGCTGACTGAGGGAAAGGTTGAAGATGGAGCAAAGAACGTCAGTCAGCTCATTGGCACATGCTTTGAGAGTCCACCCAGGGATGTTGTCTGGTCCAGCTGCCTTACAGGGGTTGATCCTCCTTAGTGCGGTTAGTGTACCTGACCTGAAGAGACCATTGGGGGAGGGGAGGGGGGTTGTGTGGTCCAGGTGTGTGTGCCTCCACTCTGTGCTGTTGCTGGATGTCTCAAAGCGGGTGTAGAAAGTGCTGTGATAGTTTCCTCTGCAGTTGTCCTTGGTGTAGATTTCTTACATTTTTCAAATTTTTTTTTTCTCCTAGTATGGTAGATGCCTTAAAAAAAAATTATTAGTCATAAATCTACAATGTATGAACGGTTTTGAAAGCACCAACTTTTTAATTGTTTCTTCTCATTTAATTGGGAGGCACCAACATCTTTCTTGACAACACCTTCTTTTAATTACTTTGTGTTACATACCACAATTTGGTGTTCTTACTCTACTTTCTCAAACTGTGAGATATTGTATTATTTCTGTATTATCTGCTAACCCATGGTACAGCTTTATGTGAAGGATAAGAAAAACAAAACAAACAAAACAAAAAAAAAAAAAACCTTTGGTAGCCTGACGCTGACTTTGACCTCAGAATGGGACACAAATTTTCAACTAGCCTAATACATTTTACACCATAAACAACGAACTCACAATGCTGTGTTTTAAACTGGAAATAGTAAAAACACATGATTGTTTAGAAGCATATTGTCAGATGACAACAAAAGTTGCACAGGACCACTGTTAAGAAGACATTTGGAGATGAACAGAATTGCCTTTATACAGCTTATTTTATTTTTTTATGTCTTTCAGCATGATCTCCGATATATGAAAATAAATGGCTCCAAAACTGCAAGCGTCACACAGTTTGAACTGGTGGGTTTTCCAGGTCTCCTGGACTACAAGATGTTTCTCTTTGTTGGATTCCTAATACTCCTGTTAATTACGATAACTGCAAATGTCCTTATTCTCCTTCTAGTGTCACTGGACTGCAGGCTTCACACACCTATGTAATTTTTCCTTTGTAATTTATCCATTTTAGACATGCTACTAGTAACATCAATTATTCCCAAACTTCTGTCCATTCTCTCTGGCTATGACAATACCATTTCTTTTGCTGCTTGCTTTGGGCAAATGTATTTTATTATATCTTTTGGTTCAACAGAAAACTGCTTGGTGGCAGCGATGGCATATGACCGATACATTGCAGTTGTTAAGCCTCTACATTATAATGTGATAATAAACCTGAAAAAGTGTGTGGTTATAATGACCACCGTGTGGACACTTGGATTCCTAATTCCTTCTGCTTTCATAATACTAGCTTCAGAGCTGCCATACTGCGCTTCAAATAAAATCATGCACTGTTTTTGTGACTACCCAGCAGTGCTTTCCCTGGCTTGTACTGACATTTCTGATTATGAAAAAGGAGCATTTGGTCTTGCTTTGTTTGTAAATTATGTACCCTTACTTTTTGTGCTGTGGACATATGTCAGAATTATAGTTTCTGTTGTAAAACTCAAGACAAAGGAGAGCCGAGCAAAAGCCTTTTCAATGTGCTCTTCGCATGTGACTATTGTGTTGATGTATTATGTTTCCGCTTCGTATATGTTAAGAATCACTGGAGTCTCAGATGACGGGCGTATTTTGATTGGAGGCTTGAATTACTTTTTAATGCCAATGGTGAATCCAATGATTTATAGTTTAAGAAATAAAACTATTAAAGAAGCAGCAAAAAGATATATTAAACTCAAAGCGTGTTCTCCACACAATCCTAAAAAACCTCTGACCAGTATGGAAAAGGACTTAACAAAATAACTGTGTGAACTGTTTTCTGCTTACACTGAATACCTTTCTTTGTTTTACTTGGAATGCTCCTGAAAAGATAGCAAAACATTATTTATCTTTAAAATTACCTGCATGCCATTTGTATAATTCAAAACCAGTATGAGCTAAAGAAGACTTATGATAATAAAGAGTACATTAATAAAGATATACTGTAAGTATGAGATTCTTGATGGGCTATTCAACTTAAAATACTGATGAGTGTTTTTGCAAAAACCCTGGGGTCAACATTTTGGAGTTTCTCTCTAAATATTAAAATTATATTTGACACCATC